>NW_007726296.1:626374-645851 GCF_000696425.1 Galeopterus variegatus | reverse complement strand
GCGCCGCCGCGCTTCCCAAGCGGCGCACTTATCCAGTGCGCCACCGGGCCGGCCCAGATCAGATATGTTTTTAAAAGATTTTCTGCCGGCCTGGTGGCGCACTCGGTAGAGTGCAGTGCTTGGGAGTGCGGCAGCGCTCCCGCTGAGGGTTTGGATCCCATATAGAGACCGGTTCGCTCACTGGTTGAGCGCGGTGCAGGCGTGACACCGAGGGTTGCGATCCCGTTGCCGGTCACGAAAAAAGACAAAAAGGAAAAAAAGAAAAAAAAAAAGATTTTCTCCAGCCAGGGTACAGCCTGCCGTAGATATTAGGTCAACACTGCACTGTCAACAAATGCCTCCTCATTCATTCAATATGTGCAGAACGCCTCACAGAAACCAAAATCTGTTTCCTAGACAGTAAGATACATTTTGACCCCATTGTTAGACAGCAAGGATATCTCAGATACAAACGTATGAATTTTACCAACTTTGATGACAGGAATAAGCACTTCCTGGCATGAGCCCTGCCAACTCCACTTAAACCTCTAATTAATCCTCTGAAAAGCGCAGTTCAGCCTCTTCCAAATATTTCCACTTTCATTTCTGCTTTATTGAGGTAAGATTTCATTAAGATCAAGTCTTTCCTACTCATAAGGAAGATTTGATTCATCAATCAATTTCTTTGCCTGCAGCTCCTTAACTGATTGCAGACAACTTCTACCACTGTGGATTTCCCTTTCTGGCCATTATTTGTGTTAACTCCAATCATCTTAGGTCAAATTTTTGCAGAACTTAATGTTGGCATGGAGATTTGATTCTTCGTCAATTTTTAGATCAATGACTATTTCTACTGTGTGCCATCTTAGTCGATGTCAGTTTTATTCTGTGTTGATTATTTCTACTAGTGATGTTTGTGATGGACTGGAAAAGAGACAATGGTCCATGTTTCTTTCTGATGAAACCCACGAGAAATTGAAAAAGAAAAGGATACTGGAGGCAAAGAGAAAGTGAGATCCAGAGAGAAACAGAGGCTATTGAACAGAGAGAGACAGGAAGACACAGAGGCAAAGACAGAGAGAGACACAGGGGCAGAGAGACACACAAAATGACGGTTTAGGCCCTGGCCGCTCGGCAGAGTCACATGGCAGCATCCCTGCCGTGGGCCCCATCACCTGCTTCCTCTCCAGTTGCAATCTGGACATTCCCACCTCCAGGCAGTTGCCCAGGCTTCTGCCTCAACCTGGACACTCAGCTCAAGCTTGCTCATTCAATGGCTCAGGACAGCTTCATCAAAATAAGATAAAAGGTCACCTGGATTGTGTCCCAGCAAACATGACCTCTGGTAAGATACTGACCAGCTAATAGCACCCAAGGCCAAAGTGAAAAAACAATCCCAGCTCTTTGATCTGGGCCAATTTTGCAGGGTACATGTGAGGCTGAGGGTCCCATGTGTGAAGCACCTAGCAGGGCACTTGGCACACAGTAGATGCTTAAATAGTGTCCGTCTGCCCTGATGCCATCATGGTCCCCACCCCAACGAGCTGGCTAAGGATGGTGCAAACCCTCTCAGCTCTGGCTTCAACTGCAACAGAACAGAGGCCCCCTCCTCACCCCAGGGCCTGTGGGGTGTAAAGGATCTGAGCTTGGGGACTCCCCTGGTTCAGCCTTCAGGCTGGTGAGGGGCCCTTCTGCAGGGCAGACCTAGACTCTGAGATGGGCAGGGGCTGGTCTTGGTTGCTCTTCTCTTGCCTGCCATCTCCAATCCATTCATTGCAAGTGGCATTGCAGAATTCCGTGTTAACAAAGGCTCTGTGGCTGAATCCACAGGAAAGAGCGTAGTAATCGATTTCACTGAGATCAAATCTTTTCCACTAGTGGAATATGTCTCGTGTTCTCTGCATCTTTAGTTGGTGCAGTACAAAGACCAAGAGCACAGAGACCCAGGTCTGCATCTTAGCTATGCCACCACTAGCTGGTGAACGTGGGCAAGTCACATCACTTCCCTGAGCCTCAGTTCTTCATTGAGGAAATGGGGATGATATTACAATTTATCTCATAGGATTGTTGTGGGGAGTAAGTGGAGTGGTGTGTATGTACATGCTGATAAGAATTTGTGAATGAAGAGGTTTTTCTCTTTTATTCATCCGGTGAGCCAACAGCAAGGAGGAAGAGCTAGAGGCTGGTTGTTTTCACACGTGGTGACCCAGGCCAGCTGCTTTCTCTCTCTGACCGTCAATTCTCTCCATAGAGTGTGTTGCTTATAGAAAGTTATACACACACTTAGCCACAACCCAGCAATCCCACTCCTGGGTATTTAGCCAAGAGGAATGGAAGCGTATATTCACACGTTAGTCTCTCAGTGTTGAGAGCAGCTTCATTCAGAGCAGCCCCAAACTAGACACAACCCAAATGCCCACCAGCAAGTGAATGGATAAACATCCCCTCCCTGGAAGAACAGACCTAACATGCAAGAGCACGGATGGATCTCAAAACCAGCTGCGTGAGAGAAACTGGATAGACAAAAGACACTATCTCCTGTATGACTCCATTCACGTGAAACTCTTAAAAAGACAAATCTAACATATATTGACAAAAAGCAATCGGTGGTGGCCTGGGTCTGCTGGGAAGCACACAAGAGAACTGTTGGGGGTGATGGGAATGTTCTAATTATACCTTGATTAGGTTGGTGGTTACACAGGTGTATACATTTTTTAAAACTCACCAAGTGTGCACTGAAAAGGAGTGCATTTTATCGCATGTACATTATACTTCAATAACATTTTTTAAAATGTTCCTGAAACAACCTTCCTGCAAAGTTTTCAGGGCTCTCTGTGATCAGATGGGATGACGGATATGCAGAAAATTCATTAAACTGAAAGTACTTTACAGGCAGGAAGGATTATGGTAATTTTTATGGTTGGTACCGAAAACAGCCACCACCGTAGCCCAATGTCCTGTCAAGACTGAAAGGGCGGACGGACCCGAGCTGATAAGATGACAGGACCCGAGCTGACAGTTTGCCAGAGAAGTTCCGCTTTATTCAAGGACTGTGGTACATTTATAGGGAGCTGCGTTCCGGGGTTGGATAGGGGGTGGACGGGCGGTAGCTGATTGGACGGGGCTGGGCAGGAGGTGAGCCTTGACCTGTGACTGGCTGAGGTTTGGCGCGGGTGGGCTTGGGTGTTGGCACCGGCGGGCTTCTAATGCGGAGAAGAACCCAGAAGGGCGCCATATTGCTAGGGAATGCTTTCCCCCTTCCCCTCCGCTTGAGTGCCCACGGTATCCTTACAAAGACTCCCCCATGAAGGTGAGAACACCACGGCTCTGGAGTAAGGCCAACCTGGGCTGGAACTCAGCCTCCCACCTTCACAACTCACTCTGCCACACCGAGCAAAGCAGCCTCCCTCCCTGAGCCTCAGCTTCCAGAATATTCCTCCCAGCCTGGCTCTGGGCAAAACACTAGGTATGCAATGGGCCCTCATCATGTGTCAATTTCTCCAGTATCCCACCCACCAGGAGACCAGCACACAGGGGAGTAGCCTCCCTGGGTCTCACAATTCCTCAGTGGCAGAAGCAGCTGGAACCCTGTGACCTTCCATGCCATGCCTGGGTAGGCCCTCTGTGCTGTGCTCAGTGCCAGACCAGGCAGTGGGGTGAGCCTGTCCATCCCATGAATCACAGGTCCCCTCTGTCACTAATTACTGCGGATCTCGTGCCAGTGTATTGGCACCCCCTGCTCTCGGCACAGTGGTTGATGGCTAATCACCTCATGCCAAGGCACTGAGAGAGCTGCTGACTCCAACACAGGACTTTCTGCTGCACGAGGGCCTGCCTCCCCACCAGCCTGGTGGTCCCTGTAGGGGAGGGGCTGGGGCTGGCCATCTCCCCTCCCCAGCACCAGAGCAGATGTGGAGCCAACATTCATGGAATGGTCCCTGGAAACCAAACTGTGCCCAGGTTCTGGGGCCCAGAAGGCTCTCCCTCTCTCCCTCTGCTGAGGCCACGTGGTCTCTCCTGCCCCTCCCTGCGTGGTGTCTCCCAGCCTTAGGACGGAAGGGGACAGCACATCTAAATCACCTCGTGGTGTTGGATAAGCACCTTTCCCTCCCCGTGATGGATCATTTTATGTGTCACCTTGGCCAGGCTGTGGTGCACAGTTGTTTGGTCAAACACGACTCTGGATGTGGCTGTGAAAGTATTTTTGTGATGTAATTACATTTAAATCAGTGGACTCTGAATAAACCAGATTACTCTTCATAGTGCATGTGGGCCTCATCCAATCAGTACAAGGCCTCGACAGCAAAGACTCGGATTCTCTATAGAAGAAGGAATTGTCCCTAAGACTGCAACATCAAAGCCCTGCTTCAGCCTCCCTGGACTGGCTGGCAGATTTCTGGCTGCCAACTCCACAATCGTGTGAGCCAATTCCTTAAGATCAATCTCTAGATACACAGATAGATAAATAGACATTATAGATAGATACAGATTGATAGACAGACATGATATATAGATAGATACACACATACATATAGACATTATAGATAGATGATAGATAATAGATGGGGAGACAGATAGATGATAGACATTATAGATAGATACAGATTGATAGACATGATATATGGATACATACATGCATACAGACATTATAGACAGATAATAGATGGATAAATAGACATGATTGATTAGATAGATAGATAGATAGATAGATAGATAGATAGATAGATAGATAGATAGATAGATGGGTGGACGGATGGACGGATGGACGATGGATGGATGGATGGATGGATGGATGGATGGTCAGACCTCCTGGCTCTGTTTCTCTGGAGAGCTCCGACTGATACACTCTCTGAGCCTCAGCCTCCTCATTGATATGAACTCAGGCCTCCACAGTGCAGGTCAGTTGTTTCTGCCCACCCAGCACCCAGACCCCCTTCCTCTGGTAACATCACCCCAATTTTGCTCTGGGGAGACACCCCATCCCCTCTGTCCATGTGGTTCAATGGGCTGACCTTGCTTCCAAGACAGGTATAAGCCAGATTTAGCCAATCAGAGCAGTCCATTCTCCAGGCCACAGTGACTGGCTGGGGAGCAGGCACGTGACCCCACACCGTCCAATGCAAGATGGCCCCAGGACTTTTGCTGGAGCCCTCTGTGCCTTCTTTTTTCACCAGAAGGTACTCTGAAGAGCCTGCCCAAAGCAAAGCCAGAGAGAGAGGAGAGGGATGGAGACACCCTGCTCGGTGCCATCGTCCCAGCCCTCGGACGCAGCCCTTCCTGAAGCTGAGGTGAGCACTGAAGGTCTCCTTCTCACTTAGGCTACTTTTGGCTGGGTTTCTGCCACTTGTGACCAAACACTGCCTGCCTGGGACAGCCTCCTAGGCAGGCGTGAGGAAGGACAGGTGGCTGTGGCTCCACTGATAGGGTTTGGCCTGGCCTCTGTTTTGGAGCCTGGTGTTTGCCAGCCTGGAAGCAGGGCTGAGGAGCAGGGTGACACGGGAAGGACAGTGAAGAGAGGGAGAGGAAGCAGGAAAGGGACCCAGCAGCAGGGCTGCCAGGGGAACAGGCTGGGGGAGAGAGGGGGAAGCAGCGAGTGAACATGACTCCCCAGGAAAGCGACTTACACCCCCATCCTCAGGGTGTGAGAGCCCCGCAGCTCCACCTGCACGCACATCTTTCCAACACCAGCCCTCTGGCAGGCATCCCCCTTTGGTCCCCACTTCCATTTCCATTGTATGGGATGCTATGCCTCTTCCTCTGTCCCCCGGCCTGCTCAGATCTCCTTTCAGCACCCACCGAAGTCTCCGGTCCTATTTCCTATTAGGTCGTCTGTCTTTTTCTTGCTGATTTACAGGAGCTTTTTATACGTTTTGGACATGAGCCCTCTGTGCACTATATATGTGCTAAACACAGCAGCAAGGTGGGTGCAGGGAGAAAACAGGGGCCACCCACAGGATTTAGACACATTTGGATGGACCTCAAAGGGGTTTTTGCACAAGTCACAAAGTCTTTCCAGTGTGGATGTTTTAGGAATCTCTGACCCTCACACCGAGACTACAGGAAGGATTCAAACACAGACCAGGGAGAGCGAGAGAGCATGAGGACAGGGGAAGGAGGAAGGGAGGGCCGACAAATATTTGCCCCATGTCAAGAACTGTGCCAGATGGTCACCTGCCTCACCTCGCTGTGCCCCGGTGGTCTGGCCTTCTATGAACACGTCAGATGCATTTGCACGCCGGGGCCTGGCATTTGTTGTTCTCTCTGCTTGGCCTGCATAGTTCCCCGCAGGGCTGGCTCCTTCCCGTCACTCAGGAGGCGTTCCCTGAGTACTGCAACTGAGAGGGAGTCTCCCTCCCTCTTTATCCGCTGACTCTGTTTCATCTACTCTCATTTCATAACCTGCAGTTAGAAGGCACGTTTATTTGTGGACACAGTGCTTGGCTGGCTCACCCACTAGAATGTAAGATCCCTTAGGGCAAGGCCCTAGGCTGTCATATTCACTGCTGTATCCCCAGGGCCTAAGGCAGTGCCTGGCTCATAGCAGCTGCTCAGTAAACATTTGTTGAGTGAATGAATGAACAAGTCCTACAGCAGCCTAGTTAGGTAGATACCAACACTGTGCCCATTTCACAGATGAAGACACTGAGACTCAGAGAAGTCAGGTAACTTGTCCAAGTTCTCAGAGAAAATGGCCAAGCAGGAGTGGAATATGGGTCTTTCTGACTCCACAGGCTACCCATGTTCCCCTACCTGATTCTGGGTTTCTTTCAGTTCTGGGAGCAGCACGTCCACAAATTTTTACTCTGTCTTACAAGTGAACTTCCCAACTCCTGGATGAGTTGGGTGAGAGGAGCAAGGGAGAGCTGACTGCAGCGAGGGACCATGGAGGCTGGGGGCCTGCCGAGAGGCCTGTGCGTGAACTGGAAGCAGTCAAGTTTGCAGATTGAGGTCCGTCTCAGTCATCAAACCATCTGACAGATGTCCCAAGAATCTCCTAGTCCGACCCAGAACAGGAACCCTCTGGCAGCAACCTTGGTGGGGGCCGTGACCTCCCAGGGCAGTCCAGTCTGGTCCTGCCCCGCTGCAGGGGGAGCAAAGATGCTGGCGCCTTCCTCAACCAGAGCTCAGCGGGGAGGCGGGGAGGGGCAGCCCAGCACCTCCTAACTGGGAATTCTGAGCACTGCTAGATGTGTGGCAAGAGATTAGGTTAAAGCAGGAATAATCAGCTCATTAACCCCCTTGCCAGACTCCACACACACACAGAGGCTGCTTCTAAGCCACGCTGCCGACTGTCACTGCCTGCTTGGATCCGGGTGGAGGGGCACAAGTGAGATATTTTATTTATGTGTTGTGCATATTTATTAGGAAGAGGTAAATAAATTAGCTGCCTGCCATCTGCAACCACCAGCCTATGCCAAGTTCCCTCCCTCCTCCTCCGCGTCGGGACGGCCGCACCAGCAAAGCCCAGCACCTGTAAAAAGGTGGTGCTCCTCTCCTGCAGGATTTCCTCCCGGGTTAGAACAGCCCCAGAATTAGAATTTTTCTGAGAGGAAATGGATGCCGGGTACTGTTTTAGGCCATTTTCCAATATCTGATCCTCTTAGGCACCTCGTAAGGTGGGCATATTTTCATCTTCATTTTATAGATGAAGACACTGAGGCTCAGAGATGTTAGGGCACTTGCCCAGGGTTGCACAGCAAGTGAGTGGAGGAGCTGAGCTCAAGCCAGGGGAGGCTTAAAGACTTCTACAGTATGCTGGGAGAAAGGCTGGACTGGGAGATGACCACATTCCTGGCTTGGGCACTAGTTGCTGTGGGGTCCAGGCTGGTCCCTTTACTCTCCTGGCCCTTCTCTGTTGAAAGGGAAAATAAAACATGAAAAAACAGACTGCGCATGTGTGGAGAATCAAATAAGCACCCATCCAAATCCTGAGTGTCCTTCAAACCCTCCATGGAAGTTCCTGGCTCTGTGAAGCTGCCTCACTCCTGCCTTGACTGGGCCACACTGTCCCAGGCTTACTGTGTGACCCTGGGCACATCAGTGGAACTCTTGGAGCCTCAGGTTCCTCCTCTGTAAAATGGAAAAACAACGAGGAATGCGGGCTGCAAGGAAGAGGATCTCATAGGCGACATCTAGTAGGAGGCAGGCTGGGACTAAGGACTGTGGGGGAGAGGGGCGGCAAGGGGAGGGGAACCAGAATGCCCAGTGGTGCTGCAGAGCCCAGAGAGGCGCCGTGACTTGCCCAGGGTCACACAGTAATTAAAGCCATTGGGAGCCCCAGACCACTTGCCTCCCGGGCTGCAGAGAGAGAGCACTGAGCCCGGCACCATCCAAGCTCAACCTGAATCCAAATCTTTTATGAAGCATCATAAATCTCCCCTGGAATCACTCCTGCCCACACCACAGGCCCTGCCTCACTGCCTTGCTGCCTCTGCTTCCCTGCAGGGCCTTTTCATTAAATTAAGTGCAGAATCCAATGCAATTGCTTTTGATTTTCCTCAAGGGGCTGCCTGCCCCCTCCCTCCAGGGTGCCTGCAGGGCCAGGACTGAGGCAGGGCACTCACACACCCTCTCAAACAAACGTTACAGAGATTTCAAGACAAAATAGTATTTTTGAAGATGTTTGATTTAATATCTCTGGAGCTGACATTAGTGAGCCCCCAGTAGGAGTCTACACAGCCTCCAATAGCTCCGGGAGGCAGAATTGGCCCATTTCACTCACAGGGACAGCTCAGAGCAAACACAGGCCCCTCAGGCCCCCATTTCCGGGACCGAGGGAGTTGGAGGGCAGAGGGATTGCAGATATGCAGGGCCATCTTATCCTCAGGCAGCTGTCAGAGCAACAAGGACGAGTCACAGCAAGAAGGAGGCAGGTGAGATTTGCAGGAGGCCAGAGAGCAGCCCCCGTGAGCTCTGTGCAGCAAATCCCAGTCCCCTGCCTTTCTTCACAAGGAACAGCGGCAGCGGCAGCTAGCACAACCCACTCCCAGCCTCCCCATGAGGAAGGTACTGTTATGATTCCCATTTTACAGGCGAGGAAATGGACAGTCTGTTCAGACTGAAGGATGATGGAGGCAGAGATGACAGCAGGTGCAGAGTCATGGGAGTAGAAATCAGGTCACATGCCAGCCCCCTGCTGATAACCCTGAAAAGGTTTCCCAGGACACTCAGAAGCAGTCCCTCCCCTTCCCTCAGCCTGCGGGGCCCTGCTGACCCCTCCAGCCTCACCCCATCCCACTCCCCCACTCTCTCACGGCAAGGCAGCCCACTGGCCTCCATTCCTCAAACACACCAGGCACACTTCTGCCCCAGGGCCTTTGCTCCTGCTGTTGCCTCTACCTGGAAAACTCTTCTTCCAGGTCTTCCCTTGGCTGGTCCCAGCACAAATGTCACCTCCTCCAGAAGGCCCTCCCTGACCACCTCATCATCCTCAATCATCTCTTTTCCCTCTGTGAACTCTTATTTCTTTGTCCACCTGTTTATGGTCCATCTCTCCTGTTCCTTAAGGGCAAAGGCTTGGTCTTGTTCACTACTGGACTTCAAGCACTTAGACAGTGACTGACACATGCTGGTTAAACTGCAGAATGGATGAAAGAAGAAGGGACCAGCCTGCGGATCTGAGTGCCAGGGCCAGGACACAGGCAGGAGAGAGGCAGCAAATGCCTGGGGTCCGGGTAACAGTGATGATGATACCCCCTCCTGCTGGAGGTTGAACCCTGAATCAAAGTTACTGGGGGAGGGTGCTTCCCAGACGAAGTGGGGAGGCCTCGCAGGATGTGGAGAGGAAGAAATGGCCTAGAACATGAGGAGTAGCAACACTCCGAGAGATTATGTGGCCATTAAAAATGACAAGTGTAAGAAATAACATCTGTTGGGGGGTGGGGGAAGCCTACGCAGAATTGCATTACAGGCTTATGACAGCCACAGGAAAGCTGAGTTTTACTGTGGCCTTATAGAAAAATGCTGGAAACAACCTTGATGTTCATCTGTGGGGGAGCAGGTAAATGAACCGTGCCTAGTACAGCCACTCAACAAGGCATTCTGTAATAATCTAGGGAAATGCTGACCTTATAAAGCCAACTAAAGAAAAAGCAAAACATCAAATGGTATGTGTGCTTTGATGGCAATAAAAACAGAGGGTGAAAAAAAGACTGGAAGGAAATACACCAGAGTGGACCTGAGCAGTGAGGTGGTTGAGGATGATTTTAGTTTTCCTCTTGGTCTTTATTTTCAGAATGGTCTACATTTAACAACAATCACATTTAATCTGAGAGAAAGTCACTTAATTTAAAAGGCTACTTTTGTTTTTTTAAGATAGCCAGAGGCCAGAGAAATGTGTACATATTTGTGCTGTGTGGAGAAGGAGAACACTGCAATGTCTTTATTAATGTTGCTGTGCTTAATTATTAAAAGTAGTTTAAATGACCAACAAACATCTTACAAGATGTTTCTATTGAAACATATAAAAGGAAGGACCATGAAACTGGGCAAGAGGAGAACTGAAAGTCCAGTCCCAGCTCAGGCACTTGGTTGGACAAATCCCTTCTCTTTTCTTGGCCTTGATCTCCTCATCTGTAAAATGGGGTCAACCGTCGCTTCCTCCCATTGTTTTGAAAGATTCCGGCCTCTATAGAAAGGGCTGTTCCTGAGCCCAGCACTTAGCAGGTACTCAGCAAATGCTGGGAGCCCTCTGCCTGCCAAGATCCCAGCCCAGGGTCCGTCCAACTACTGTACTCCCAACAGGTAGGCAGGGAGTGGTCCCCAAACCTTTTTGATCTTGCACCCCAGTCTGTAACAAAATGTTTGTGCATTACTCTATAGTATCATATAAATATTATTTATGAATTATCCATGTATTACTATATTTGTATATCATGCACATTATACAACATACACAAAAATGAAAAAATAATTTAAGTGTGATAGAAAATAAATGTACACGGAATCTCTTAATATTTTTTTCCATCTTCCTCCTCAGGAGGCTTTCCTGGGTAGGGTACCCACACTTACTCGGGAGACCACTAGCTGTGTCTGTGAGTTTCTGGAGGGCAGAGTTCACTGAAGTCTCAGTCACTGCTATAGTCCCAGCAAATTACTGGCACTCAATCAAGAGTTATTCAGAGGTATGTCTGCGATTCCTCCTGGTTTACAGTTAGAAGGAACAAAACAACAGCAAAAAGCAAATCACTCAAACCAGAGTCTGACTCCTTGGGTCTGAAGAACCCTGTGGCCTCCCCGTGGGACCCTGGGCTACCCTCTACCCTTCTCTGGACAGTCTCCCCACCTAGAACCCAAGAGAGCAGACCCAGTGGTGTTTGAGGAAGGGTCTTTTTTGCTGTCCTCAGGCATTTCTGAGCCCCTTCCCACCCACTCGATGGTGGCAGCCTCTCCTGGGAGTCCAGGAGGCTACTGATTTACATCCTCCTGGAACCCAGCCTTACTGTAAAATACAGCTGCCCCCAGCCCTCATGCCTTCCAGGACTCCCACCAACCCAGAGGGGTTGCCTATAAACCCCCAGCTATGAATCTTGAGGTCCAGTTCCGTCAGCACAGTAGGCAAGCTGTAAATTTAAGGTTCCAGGGTCTCCGGCAGGGAAGCTTCCTACAAGTATTCACTTCTCACCCTGGAATAAATCACCCTCCCTGGATGGGAGAGGGGAAGTGTTTGTTCATTTGGTTGAAAGTGGTTGTTTGAAGGTCTCCCCACACATGGGTTTCCCCCAGCGGGATGCAGCTCCCAGCTGGCTCCTAGCTCCCAGGGCCATCCACCCAGGGATCCCCAGGGCAGGGACTCCTGGCAGGCCCCTCCCACGCAGCCCTCAAAACCCACTCCTGAATGTCCTGCAGCTCAGTGAAAGGCACCAGCATAACCCCCGGGCCATGGGAAATCCCGGACAGGTAGCCCTGTGTGTCATCCCAACCTCACTCCAGGCTCCACATCCAGCCTCCGCCTTGGCCAGCCCATTCCGCTGCCCACATCCCTCTCCCCAGGGCCTGCACTCTCCACCCTACTGAGCTGGCAGGCCAGGGAGCAAAGCGCAGAAGTGCATGATAGTATGCCACCATCTGTGTAAAAAGTGGAAAGATAAGCATTCACAGTTGCTTACATGGGCATTGAAGAAATTTCTAGAAGGATATGCTAGAAACAGATAATAGTGGTTACCTCGGTGAGAGAAGAGGGGATTTGGAAGATGGAAGACAGGGGCTGGAGAAAGACTCTTCACTGATGTGTTCTGAGGTGTTTTCTTCCTGAACCGTGTGACCCTGAGCTCTCGTGCCAGCCCCCTATATATGGACTGTTAGTTCATTCCTTTTTTGTTGTGTTTCACTGATGTGTTCTGAGGTGTTTTCTTCCTGAACCGTGTGACCCTGAGCTCTCGTGCCAGTCCCCTATATATGGACTGTTAGTTCATTCCTTTTTTTGTTGTGTTTTTTTTCTTTTTTTTGCTGTTGTTGTTAACACTGCAACAAACGTCCTTGTCCACGTTGCCCTACTCATCTGTGTTAGATTTTTCTCTAGGAGAGGAGTGGCTGGGTAAAAGGAGGCCAGCATTCTCCATATCGGCGGATACTGTCACACTGCACTCCAAAACGGCTCCACCTGCTTAACGCACAGGGCAGCCTCAGACGCTACGGTTTCACCTACAACAGATGCTACGAGTTTTAATTTTCCCTTAAAATTGATATTGTGCTGTTGTTTCTTTTTTTTTTAAAAGATGACCGGTAAGGGGATCTCAACCCTTGACTCCGTTGCCCTACTCATCTGTGTTAGATTTTTCTCTAGGAGAGGAGTGGCTGGGTAAAAGGAGGTCAGCATTCCCCATATCGGCGGATACTGTCACACTGCACTCCAAAACGGCTCCACCTGCTTAACGCACAGGGCAGCCTCAGATGCTACGGTTTCACCTACAACAGATGCTACGAGTTTTAATTTTCCCTTAAAATTGATATTGTGCTGTGCATTGTTGTTACTATTATCTAAAAAATATTATCCACTTCAAAGAGCTAAATTAGATAATGCATATCAAGCTCTAGGCCTAGAATAGTAGATGCCCAATAAATGATATCCAGACAAAATGCTCCTTTTTCATTTTTTTTTTTTTTTTTAAAGATGACTGGTAAGGGGATCTTAACCCTTGACTTGGTGTTGTCAGCACCACGCTCAGCCAGTGAGCGAACCGGCCATCCCTATATGGGATCCGAACCCGGGGCCTTGGTGTTATCAGCACCGCACTCTCCCAAGTGAGCCACGGGCCGGCCCTTGTGCTGTTGTTTCTGCGAGCATTTTCCTAACGCTAATGGAATAATCTCCTAAGACGGTGAGGCTGGCCATCTTTCTTCTTTTGGGCCATTTTTGTTTCTCCTTCTGGTCCCTTCCTGTTCAGATCTGCTCCCACTCTCACAGACTGCTGAGCTTTTCTTATTGATTTTCAGACCTTTAGGCACCTGGGATATGATTCTTTATCTGTGAAGTGTGTTGCAAATCCCATTCCTCTGGTCTGCAGCTTGTTTTTGAACTTTGTCAATGATTTCCTTTGTCATACAAAACTCTGTACTTTTTACGTTCCAACTTTCCAATCCTTTCTTTCGTGGCACCTGCATTTGGAGCTTGTTTCTTCATCTGAAAAGCTGATACCCAGCCCTGCATGATTGTTACAAAGAGCATGGAGTGTGAATAGGCACTGGAAGTGCTGAGTGAATGGCACGGATGGCATTTTAGGGCTCCCCCTGCCTCAGTTTGCCTCCCATCCCTCTAGCAGACGGCAAGAGCATTTTAAAGACATCTCTCTCTTGCTTGAAAACCTTTCAACTGCCTAAAGAGGATGAAGCTCACATTCCTTTAGTGGATGAGTTCAAGGTCTCAAATACAAATGCTTCTAAGGGCTGAGCAGGTGAGTGAGTACATCACTGGGCTGGGTGGTGAGTGTGTCAATGTGTCCCACAGGAGACAGCAGAAATGCAAGCCCAGGGTTGCCAGATCTTCCAAAGAAAGCTATAAATCTATATTTTTTATGTGAAATCACCCCTCATTTAAAACTTATGGGCAATGGATTTTTTAAACCCTTATCAGGGTCAAACAAGACCCATCTTTGAGCCAGGTGTGGCTAACTCCACCCTCAGCAATCTGGTCCCAACCCACCTTTGCAGAGTCGCGCCCCCCCACACACACACACATTTCACACAGTGGACAGGCCGGCTGCACCGCACTACTGCAGAGGCACCGCGCTTTCCTCCGCTCTGGGCTTCTGCACACACTGACCCCTCTGCCTCAAATGCCTTCCCCTGGTCTTTCCTTCCTGGCCAACTCTGACTTACTCTCTAAAACCCAGGTCAGATGTCAACTGCCATTCCCCAATCCCAGACAGAATTCCATGCTCCTTCCCTGAGTGCCCCATCACTCCTGACTCCCTCTAGAATCTTGAGCACCCCTTCTCTATAAGGAAGCAGCCTGGGGTCACAGAAAGAGCTCTGGCTTGGGAGAAAGACATTCCTGCAGTGGAATCCCTGGTCTGCCACCTCCCAGCTGCGCTTCCTTGGACAAGTCCATGCCTCAGGCTCCCAACTGTGAGATGGAAATAATAAGACCAATGCTTGGCCAGATTTCTGAACAGATAAAACGAAACAGTACAAGAGGAGTACCTGGCACACAGTAGGGGCTTAACATGGTTTGTGGAATGAAAGAAACAAATGAAATAAAAAATAAATATTTCCTCCAAGTGCTCTGGACTCAGCACATGGAAAGTAGCTAAGTTTCTGGAAAGGAGCCTGGGATATTATGTAAACTCCCGTGCATCTCACCTTCTTTGTCAATCTCCTGATTTTAGAGAAAGCTGTGGACACTCGACCTCACAGTGGCATGCACCCTGAGAAGCCACTGTGGGTGAAGCCACTCCAGGCTGAGGACTGCACAGGAATGAGTCCCAGTAGGTTAAACTGAGGCACATCAGATGTCAGGAAAAGTAGAGGGGAGACCCAAGGGCTGGTGCTGAGGAGGCACAGCAAGAGGCAGCAGCCTATGAGGCCTGTCTCCACATACGCTCTATGAGACCCAGGACCTCATTTGTCTTCTTCAGCACTGTGTCCCCATGTCTGACACATAGTAGGTGGTCAAAAAATTGATTGAATGAGTAACTTAAATAATGCAAATAACAGTGCTTGGCAACACGCACATTGCCATACAAATGCATTCTGCAGCTGCCTGCAGAGTACAGTCTCTGCTTCTTCCACACTCTGGTCTGTCCTGGCTACTCCCAGGCTAGGGCCCCAAGCTCAGCTCGAAGTTGGGGTGGGGTGAGCTTTCAGAGAAGTGGGGCCATGCAGAAGAAGGTCCCTGAGAGGCTAATGATCCATGGGGCCTTCCAGGGCTCAGAGGCTCCATGAAAGGCTGAAGAGCTCCGAGGCCAAGTCTCCTGCCAGCAGACCCACCTGCAGAGACTCCTCTCTCCAGGTGGGACAAGAGAGGGGGAAGGAGAGACAGCAGGAGGCCAACAGAGTCCTGGGACCCCCCTCACCCGCAGTCTATACCCCTCACTCAACTGAAGAAACTGGGCTCAGAGAGGAGTGGACTCACCTAAGCTCACCCCACCAGGATGTGAACCCAGATATAGCTGCCTTCATGGGCTGGGCTCTTTCCACTAAATCCAGCTTATGGATATTAGGAGAGCCAGTGCCCAGCACTGGCAGGGGAGTTAGATGTCACACCTGAAGCTCTGACATCAGACTGAATCTCCAGCACCCAAGAAGCAATCTTTTCCCCAACTCTTAGTGGTGGCTTAGCACCTAGGATGGGGCTGCTGCCTCCATTTCCCCATCAGTGGTCTAGTTCCCCACTTGACCCCCTCCTTTGGAATTCTGGCCCGAGACCCCCATGGTCCTGGCTCCTGGCTTGGATCCTCCTCCCAAACAAGGCCATGGAGTCACAGTGCTGCTAGCTGACTAATGTCTTCTTCCCATACTGAGGACATGGAACCATAATGCTGCTGCTATCTGATCAGCACCCTCCTCCCAGACCAAGGACTTGAAACCATAATGCTGTCGCCATCTAACTTGATGCTCCACTGGTCACATCTTGCCTGGTACACCCATCGGCTAGGACCCAGTCCAATGTCACCACATACATTGGCCATTGCTGAGAACCAATCATCCTCAACCCAGCCCAGCCTGGCCTTGATTTCCCGTCCTCTTCCCCCTCAACGCTGGAGCCTTGGCCCAACACTGATCAGGAGGCCAGTTTCTGACACCCGTACCTGCCCCTCAATTCAGTTCATTCTTGCTGTTGACTTGCTTCCTGGGAAGTAACGCTGACTTGCATCATGGAGAAAAAAACATTCCTGGAGAAAATACTAGGTTTAAAAGCTGCTCCAACTCTTCCTCTGATTTGGTGTCTTGTCTGGTTCCTCAGGAACCTCAGAGTCCCTGCTGGGTCCACAGCCACTAACAACACATATCATCATTACTCCCAACACCAGTGACTCAAGAATCAGATGAGGACACTTAACACCATTTGCTGTGTGCATCAATCGAGCTTCACTGGATTCTGACCAACGGACAGGAACCGTCGCACAGCCCAATGGTACAGACTCGATGTGGGTCCAGCCCTCTTACGCATCTTCCAAGATGACCTTGAACATCAGTTTAGGGTGACAGACCAGCAATGATACCACCTCATGGTTTGCAAGGCACAGGTCAGCTCCCTTCTTACGGCTTTGGGGTGACGTGCAGGCTGGCAGCATTCCCAAATGCTCTGGAGTCTAAAGGCATCTAAGGGTCCCCAATAAGGATCCTGTTGGTATTTGGAGTGCAGAGTTCTTTGGGCAGGACTGTCCTGGACATGCCAGAAACTTATCACCTCTGACTCCCTCCTGCTAAATGCCAGCAGCCCTGCAGGGACAAGGACAACCTGAGATGCCTCACTCAGGTTTAAATGTCCCTAGTTGAGTGCCACATTCTTGTCCAACCTTTCAAACCACATCCCTAATGAAAGCTTGTCCAGGCTCATGACCCTCATGGTGGGGAGTCACCCTCTCTCAAAGCATCTCAGCCATCCTTGTCCAGCTGTGGCCGGCAAAAATCCATCCCCCCAGTGGCTGGGATATACTTCCCTGTGATTCCTCCCAGTAGAGCCCAGCTCTGCCCTTTGGGACCCTAGAACTGCCTGTTCTCTGTGTCCAGAATGGCCCTGAGGAGACCTGGGCCTCCATCCCTCAAAGACTTCACTGTACCCACTCACAGGATGGACTCTCTGTCTCGCCCCTGTCACCCCCACTCTGGCCTGTCCCTGTCCCTCTCCCAAGGTAGCAGGTGCAGAATAGAGATTGTCTCTTTCAGTGTCTTGCTAAACCCTGACCCAGTCTGTGCTGGGAGCCTAGGGGCCTTGGCACTCCCTCAGCCCTGCCCTGGACTCTGGGGATATGGATCAGACACTCCAGGGAGAGGGGCAGACTCCGGGAAGATGTATGGCAGACTGTGACCTGCAGCCATTCCTAGGGCACAGGCTGGGCATAGACGCAATATCAGCGATGGCCTTCTTTCCCTGGGGCTGGTGTCCCCCACCGCCTGTTTGGAGTGTCCAGACAGAGGTGGGAACCAGTCTCCTGGGAACAACTCTCCGCATGCGTGTGAATCCCAGGGAGGGAAGGCGCTCAGCATGGGACCAGCACAGCAAAGGCCAAAGCAAGCACATTGGAAGGACCCCACAGGAGCTGCACTGAAGCTCAAGAGTCCTTGCCTGCTTCACAGCGGCTGCAAACTCAGCCTCCGGAGACAGACTGCCTGGGTTCAAATACCAGCGCCGCCCCTTCCCTGCTATGCACCCTTGGGCAGGTCACTTATCCTTTCTGCCTCAGTTCCTCATCTGGAAAGTGGGATTAAAAACAGTACCTACCTCATAGAGTTGTTATGAAAGTTCAAATAGTTAATGCATGAAGCACTTAGAGCAGAGCCTGGCATACAGTAACCCTTAATAACTGTTAGCTACTATTATTATTATTTTATGTTTAAACTCACACACTCATCATTGAAGTCCCTGCTCCGATGTCACCCTTCAGCACCCCCACCCCCATCTCCTCAGGGACCTCCACAGGTACAAAGCCAGCTGCACTTCTCAAACCACTTTCTCTTCCATCTTCTTTCACTAGAACCACACAGCATCCCCTTAGGGTGGTTATTTTCTGACTGTCCTGAGGAGGAAACTGAGGCCCAAGTAGGTCAAGCAAGTCACCATGGGAATCACTCACAGAATCGAGAAAGATCCCAGATTTCCGCCTCTGGCCCAAGGCGCTCTCTGAGACACCCATCCAGCCCCCAGCCCTCAAGCTCCATGGCTGCCCTGCATGGCCTGGGGACAAGGGGCACAGGCACTGAGCAAGCTGAGCACAGAGGGCAAGACTTGGTCCTGCTCACTGAGCAACTGGGCATGGCCCTCATTTGGCCAGTCACCATCCCACGAGTGCACCCCACTCTGCAGTTGGCAAAGTGCTCTCCCATCTGTCATCTCTCTGGATTCTCACCATAACTCTGTCTGGAGGCTGTTAAGCTCCCATTTTACAGAGAAGAAAAGTGAGGCTCAGAGGCAAAGTCATGCACACAGTCACATAGCTTGGGAGCAGCTGTGCTGGGACTGTTAAGCCAGCCCCAGTGGCCTGGGATGGAGGTTTGTTCAGGGAACAGAATGGGGTGGGAACTGCACACAAGCCAGGGAGAGGCTGCTCAGCTCGACAGGAGCCCCTTGCAAACCAGGAGTTCAGGCCAAGTCACTTCCTCTTTCGGAGCCTCAGCATCCCCATCCCAGGCCATCGCCAAGGGAAGGATGTGAACAGTGTTAGCCCAGGGCCTGGCTCACAGCAGGTGCTCAACAAAGCTTCGTTTCTCCCCCTTCCCTTCTCTTTATTCCATTCACCCCTCACTCAGTGAGCACCTACTGCGTGCTGGCTCCTGCACTGGGCACTGCAGACTAGAATTAGACTATGAATTAGATGGGGTCCCTGCCCCCCGGAAGCTCTATGAGGGAGATAAAGCACATCGTTGTGCTTCCACAGGAAGGAACCAGGACAGAAATGAGGTGAAGACTAGTGCTGCCATGTTGTTGGCAGGAGCAAGAGGAAGCTGTACCCACAGGCCTGGCATTGGGGTCTGAACTAGAGGAAACAGTCATTTGTTGAGGAGAGGCACTCCAGGCAGGGGCAGCGCCTGAGCAAAGGCTCAGAGGTGGGACCAACAAGCCCTCTGGAGGAGTGAAGGAGGGAAGAAAACTTCCTGCAGACAATTGCAAAGGGCCTTGAATACCAGAGGCCTCAGACTGGGAGCTCTTGGCTGAGTCTAGCTCAGAAAGGAATGTTGTTTGACCCTCAGAGTTTTTGGTTTGAACTGGTGGTTAATATTTTAAAGTTAGGAAATAGGATGTTAAGCTCTGGATTTTTAGCTTCTCTAGAAAAATCTGAAGATATGATGGGCTAAACCAGGGCTCCTGACATATACTCTCCAGTCCAAATCTGTCCCC
>NW_007726296.1:624661-625805 GCF_000696425.1 Galeopterus variegatus | reverse complement strand
CCCCAGGCCCATTTCACTCCCATAGTCCACAAATCTTTATTGAGCAACTACTATGTACCATGCCATGTGATAGTTACTGGGGATACAGTTGAGAATATAATAGACACAGTCACAGCCCTCGTGGCACTTACGTACTAGGGGAGAGAAAGGCAATAAAGAGTACGAAACCTAAAGTCAGGCAGGGCAAAAGGCTGGGAAGAAGCAGAAAGTCACGGGGCTGCTATTTTGGATGGGATGACTAGGCAAGGCCTCTCTGAAGAGGAGACAGTTGCATAGATCTAAATGAAGTGAGTGGAGATCCAGGGTAAGATCAATGCAGCAGAGGGAACCACAGGTGCAAAGCCCCGGGGCTCCCTTCACACCCTTTGGGTCACTTGCCTTGTCCCTGCAGGCATTTAAGTGAGAGACTCCTACTGTAAGTCACACAGCACAGTGGACAATGTGTAAACAGGTGACAACCACCCTCAGATGTGTGTTCCAGATAAAACACCTCTGACCAGTAGTGACAGAGACATGGGAAGTGGGGAGCTGAGTGAAAGGCATAAGAAGATTTTTTTCCAATGGGGAAAAATCCTTATTAGAATGTCAAGGAAGAGGCAGAGAAGGTTCATACATAGTGCATTAAAAGGTAAGCCTAGGACAGAAAAGCCAAGAGCAGGAGTGGAAATCCTTGTTTCTTCCCCACCAACCGTGTCATCTGCCAAGCTCTGCCAAGTGGGAGGCAGGAGCAGGAACAGGGGAAGAGAGACCAAGAACGTGAAATCTTCTGCAGCCCTGAGGCTGGTTTATCGTTTGGGGGTTTGTTTGTTTGTTTGTTTTAATTTTTATTTTCCAAGCCTACCTGGGCTGCTGCTTTAGAAAGCTAACTGCTAAGGAATCACTTTGATGGGCTTTTTTGTTTCTTCACCACCTTTCTACATAAAATTAGAGTGTAGATTCCTTGTCCTTTTACCCACAAATAGAAGAAAAAGAGATACTATTAGTTTAAGGAAGGAGAGAGGAGGAAAAAAACAGATCTACAATCTTATATCACCCTCTTGGCTAGCATGGGGGTAGGGGGCGATTCTCCATACTGACATCACGGTCCACGTCCCGGGAAATAACTTCCGCCATTCAAAGCTATATTTGCATTTTTGGAGGTACA
>NW_007726296.1:622800-624054 GCF_000696425.1 Galeopterus variegatus | reverse complement strand
GTCCACGTCCCGGGAAATAACTTCCGCCATTCAAAGCTATATTTGCATTTTTGGAGGTACAAGGAGACATTTGAAATCAGCTCAGGTGTTGACACTGCAGTTATTAAAACCAAACAAAAGATCCCTTCCCAAGTCTCGCTGGTTCTTCTTAAATTTATCTGGGCTTCCACTACCTGATTTAAAGCAACAAGCAGATGTTTCACAGCAGGAAGTGCCTTAGCTCCAGATGCCGCTTTGTTCAAGACATGAGCACACATGTACTGGCAATCACACACACGTACTGGCAATCACACACACACACACACACACACACACACACACACTCACATATACACACAGAGGCCCCGGGGCAGCAAACATTCACGGCTCCCCTTCCGGCATTTGGCATGCCCGCATGGACCATTTGTAACCTCTGCCTGCAGCCCTGACAGACAGATGAGCAGCAGGAGTAAGTAGCCAATCAAATGCCGCCCTATCGTCTTCCCGTTGTCTCCTAGGTAACCGGCACAGGGACACATCAGCTAACTGGGTACCACGGGGACACACACACACACACATACACACACACAACCATGCTCCCTTAACAGTCCATAATTGCAGAGGCGTTGGATGTGCCCATCAGCACCTTGGACAGCTTCCCACCCCACCCTGCTCCAGACGCCATTCAATTCCTTTGGTTCCTATCTCCTTAGGCAGCCTCATCTCCCACAGCTTCCCCACCTCCGTGCCTTTACTCGTGCCATCCCACTGCCTGGGATGCCTCTCCCTATTGCCATCACACCATTCAAAACCTCGCCCATCTTCAGAGCCAGCCCAAGACCTTGGTCAAGGCCTCCAATGGCTCCCACCACTAAATAAAATCCACACTCCTTCCAGTGGCAGTCAAGGTGCTATGATGATCTGGCCTTTCATGATCCGGCCCTCCAACCTCATCACTCACCACTCTCCCTTTCTCTCACTCCTTCTCTCCCTTCCTCCAACACGTCACACTGTCCTTCCCACACGACCCCTGAAGACCAGGCTTTTTTCGTACTTGCTGTTCCCTGACTGGAGCCACTCTTCCTTCCACTCTTGGCTTGGCTGGGCCTTCTCATTCTTTAGTCCCAGCTCAAAAGACACCTTCTCAGAGAGACCATCCCTGATCTCCCTAGACCATCCTGTCTAAAGAAGCCGTCTCCCCCGGGGCTCTCCAGTACATCTCCCTACGTCCCTTGTCTTCACATCATTGATGACAGAAACCATCCTGTTCACATT
>NW_007726296.1:620498-622066 GCF_000696425.1 Galeopterus variegatus | reverse complement strand
CACTCTTCCTTCCACTCTTGGCTTGGCTGGGCCTTCTCATTCTTTAGTCCCAGCTCAAAAGTCACCTTCTCAGAGAGACCATCCCTGATCTCCCTAGACCATCCTGTCTAAAGAAGCCGTCTCCCCCGGGGCTCTCCAGTACATCTCCCTACGTCCCTTGTCTTCACATCATTGATGACAGAAACCATCCTGTTCACATTTGTTTACTTGTTCTCTTTCTCCTCCTCTAGAATATAAACTTCATTATGGCAGGGTCTTTGTCTTGTTCACAGCCATATCCCCAGAACCCAGAATAGGGCCGAATAAATATTTGTTGAATGAATAAAAAGTTATTTCCTCCTCGCTGCTTCTAAATTTCCCCATCTCTCTAGTAAGAGAGTTGGACTAATGACTTCTATTAACCCTTCTGGCTAACATTCCATCTGTCAGAGGGCAGAAAGGACCAGCATAAGGAGGAAAATTAATCAGGCCACACCATGGGAAGAATTTGCTGGTGGAAACCTGACTCTCAACTGGCTCACTGAGCCCTCCTCCTCTGAGCAGCCTCCCTGATAGGAATTTGCTGCTGCCCTCAACTCCACGTTCCCCAAGCATGGGGCACCTTGCACTTCTGTTATCTGAGGGACTGGGAGCAACTCAGAGCTAGGCACTGGCTTTTGTTTTCCTGATTGCGCACAGAGGCCATCTAGAGCCTGGGGCAGGGGAGGGGGGATCCCCTCTGGAATGAATGCAAGAAAATGTATCACTGTCTATTGGACACAAACATCAAGGCGGAGGTTCATTGGAGCACAAGTCTCACAAACACACAAATAGACACACACACACACACCCCTCAAAATCATCATGAAGCAAAAATCATAGAATCCCCCAATCCCAGTGGCTGCATGGGTCTCTCTTCAAGAGACATGACTAGTACTTCAGGTTATAAAAACTGCATGGAGTGATTCCAACACGTGTGCTATGTAAGTCTGTGGTGAGCATACCACGCTCTTGGCCAACCTCATGGGGCAAGGACAGGCAGTGGATTCAAGAAGCCACATGGTAGACACAACCTACCAGATTCTGCCAAACCAGAGCAGTGGAGAGCCTCAAGCTGGCTACTCACAACCCAGAAATCCACCGAGTCCTGAGTTCTCCACTGATCAGTGCACCAGGTCATTTCCCCAAATCTGAAGTTAAAGTGGATATAATGATCAGGAAAGGAAAAGCAAGACTAGCATTTTCTGGGCCGGCCCCATGGCTCACTAAATGCCCTTATAGGGCCGGAGAGTGCAGTGCTGATAGCACCAAGGCCGCAGGTTCGGATCCTATATAGGGATGGCCAGTTTGCTCACTGGCTGAGCGTGGTGCAGACGACACCGAGCCAAGGGTTGCGATCCCCTTACCGGTCAAAAAAAAAAAGATTAGCATTTCCTTAGCACCTACTCTGTGCTGGGCCCTGCACCAGGATATGTTAGCATTGACTACTCTGCAAGGCTACTCTTCCCACTTTATGGATGACAAACACTGAAGCTCAGAAAAACTAGGTAGCACACCCAGAGTCACACAATTGGCATCTGGAGGAGGCT
>NW_007726296.1:617572-620138 GCF_000696425.1 Galeopterus variegatus | reverse complement strand
AGTTTGCTCACTGGCTGAGCGTGGTGCAGACGACACCGAGCCAAGGGTTGCGATCCCCTTACCGGTCAAAAAAAAAAAGATTAGCATTTCCTTAGCACCTACTCTGTGCTGGGCCCTGCACCAGGATATGTTAGCATTGACTACTCTGCAAGGCTACTCTTCCCACTTTATGGATGACAAACACTGAAGCTCAGAAAAACTAGGTAGCACACCCAGAGTCACACAATTGGCATCTGGAGGAGGCTGAGATGGATGACTCTGGTCTCCAAGCCCACTCTTCCCTAAGGCTTTACGTCACACAGCCTGGTGAGCAGAGGAGCTGGCAGGGGAACTGGTCTTGTTCAAAACGTCCCTCCTGCTGGCTGAAGCTCCTCTCGGAGAGGTGCCAGGTCCACAGCCATTTCTCTGCATCTCGCTCTGTCACTCTGGGCTTAGCTGACCTCCCACCACAAGCCTCTCATCAAGCTGGACCCACATCTCAGAGCCTCTCATTTGAAACCCAGCCCACAGGAACCAATTTTCCCATGGCCTGAAAAAAGCCAGAGACTTTGTCTTTTTAAAATAGTAATTTCCTGCTGGCACGGGTGGATGCACCAGCCACTCTCTGATTTAGTGCTGAGCTCAAGGATCAATCCCAACCAAGATTTTCCAAGGAAAACTCATATGCTGGGTACCTCCTGGCATTGAGGAAGGGAAAAGCCTTCTCCCAAGAGATGTGGCTAGTGGTGGGCAAAGCGATTATAGGTGTCATGAGACACCCCCCCATACTTCATACATGACACCCACGTGTTTCATGCATACCCACATGCATCTCAAACATGCCATCCACATGCCTCACTCATGACACACACACATGGGGAGGTCAGGAGCAAGAGAGCAACACCCTCCCCCTGAGGACATTACAGCCCAACCTTCCAAAACTGCTCTGGGCTGTGTGCTTGTGCTGGAGCCAAGACCTCATTTCATCCTTCCTAGGGCCCCAACAAGACAGGTGCTGCACCCTCCCTCTACAGAGACAGACAGCGAGCAGAAGAGAAGGAGGATGACTTGTCCAAGATCACAGAGCACGCCTGTGGCTGCGCTGCCCCATTTGCTGAAGATCCACTCTCAGAGTGAAGGCTAGTGGTGGGCACCTGTCTCTACAAGATCTCCTTCTTAATTTACTCTGCTCCTTGGGAGCAGCCCCCACTGAGTAGGGGCACTCCTCCAAGACACTCCCCTTGTCAGCAGCCCTATCCATCTGCCTGCTCCCTCAACCTCAGGAAGGGAGACCTAGGCACCCTCTGTACCCTAAAGCTGCCCATCAGCACCAACTCAGGTCAGAGGAGTGGAGGGTCTGCCCCCTTAGCTAGGCAGACCAGTAGGCCTGCCAAGGTCTGGGGCACCAGCTAAGGCCTGATGGGGGTCAAAACAAGATCCTCCACAGACTCTACTTCTAGGTCTTCACAATCTGTGGCTGCAGTGGGGTAGGGATGACAGACCCTACTTGGCCCTGGGGACAGGACAGGAGGGGCAGGACCAGCTCTAGTCTCCCTCCTCTCCTGCACATCCCACAGCAGTTTCCCGCCTGGGTTGGAAGTGGATACTTGCCCATGAGACTGAGCAGGCCCAACCTGGGGGACAGACAGGAAGGAAGAAGGTGGGCCCCGGAAACTACCAAAAGCTTGTGAGTCACAGATTTAGGTTCATATCCCAGCTCTACCATCTACTGGCTATGTGACCTTGGGCAAGGGGCTTCACCTCTCTGAGGCTTAGTGTCCTCACTTGTAAAGTGCAAAGAAAGACGCATCCTCCTGAGGGGTGGTTGTGAAGGTTAAAGGCAGGGCGGGCGTGAGGCGTCCTGGCACACCGTACGCGGTGCTGGAAGTCGGCCACCAGGCCCCAAAGTGAGCAAGGGGCGACCAGCTGCGTTGTCACCTCGCTCCGCCCCCGACTTCGCAGTTCTGACAATTCTTAATTAGCATCAAATCCAAACTTTCCTAGGCAGTAGCAGAACCCGGGCGCGGGTCCTCCTTCCTCCACCCTCCCCTTCGAGCTGTCCGGACAACAGGTACCGGGCGGAGGGGCTGCGCCGCAGCGCTGCGGCAGGGGCACAGGCAGGCCCGCGCGGGGGTCAGTGCCGCCGAGTCACCCCCTCCTCCCCAGCCTCTTTGCAACTTTCAGTAACCGCGGACTCCGGGGTCCACGCGGGGCTGCCGCCGGGCGTGCGAAGGAAAGTTGCTGCGAGGGACCGCAGCCTCGGGGCCCAAAGGAGCCCCGCCGTGAGCGCCGGCACATCCGACCCCGGCGAGCTGGCGGGGAGCGAGGAGGCCCGTGGCCGCCGCGCCGGCCGGGGCTCGCTCCAGGACCCGGACTCGCGGGCCGGCCCAGGGGTTCTCCCTCGAGGGTTCAGACCCTTTGCTCCAGCTCCTCGCTGTCGCCCTACTCAGGGTCCCGTCTCCGCGCGTCCTGGGGAGCTCCCCTGCAGGCTTCCCGGGACCAGACTCCGCTCCGCACCGCGCGTCCTGCGGTGACCCTTCGGGCGCCCCAGATGCCGCCGCCGCCCGCCCTTCGCCCCGGGGGACCC
>NW_007726296.1:615426-616471 GCF_000696425.1 Galeopterus variegatus | reverse complement strand
AGGGGGCTGGAGCGCGACCCGAAGGAGCCCGAGCTGTTTGGCACCCACCGCTCACCTCTAACCGGCCGGGCCCTCACACACTACCTCCTAGTGCTCTCTAACGCATCCAAATAACTCTAATCACCGCGCTTTAGTGAGTGAATGAATGAATGAATGAATGAGTCAGTGAGTAAATGAGTGAATAAACGGGTGTGTAGATGAGTGAATAAGTGAGTGAATTGGTACATAAATGAATGAATGAGCGAATGAGTGAGTGGAAAAAGCATGAAGGATGTGTGAGTGAATGAATGAGTGAATGACTTGATCAATGAGTAAATTAATGAGTGCATAAATGGGTGAAGGAGTATATAAATAAGTGACTGGTAAGTGAACGAATGAATAAATTAATGAATGTGCGAGTGCCCCCTGGCCTCAGGCCTGCAAAAGGCTAAAGGAACCCAGGACCCTCTGCGGGATCCCTCACCTCTGCCCTGGGAGGGAGGCCTTAGGGTTGCATCTTGCGGATGAGGCAAAACAGGCTCAGAGAGGGCAGGGCTTGTTGGTGGACGTCCAGCAAAGGCTGGGGCTGGTGGGGAGGAGTTTGTCTGTCTGCAGGCTTTGTTTGCTGCACCTGACAAAGGTTCCCCTCTACCTGACTGGCAGCCATGGAGCTCTGCCGTCTCAGAGGCTCTGAGAAAGAACAGCCTGCGGAAGGGGCAGGCAGCTCCTATCCTCAGAAGGCAGATTTGCTTCCTTCATGGGAATGGGGGGAAAGGTGCATGTGCAAGAGCAATCCAGACAGTGGAATACTACACAGTCATACAAAAGGAGGAAGGAACTCTGTATACAAATGGGAGCCATTTCCTGGATGCTAAGCGATAAAAGTGAAGTGGAGAACAATGTTTGTAATGTGTGCAAGGAGAAAGGAGGGTGGGCTCTGCATTCATATTTGCTCAGATATGTGGAAAATTATCTCTACTGGAAACACTGGTCCCTCCAGAAAAAGGAATCATGTGGCCGGGAGCAGTTGGGAGAGACTCACTTACTTTTCATTGAGTCCCCTTTC
>NW_007726296.1:605227-613938 GCF_000696425.1 Galeopterus variegatus | reverse complement strand
CTGGCAGGTACAAGCAGATCACATGGCGAGAGGAAGCAAGAGAGAGAGAAGGGAGGTGCCGTTGGTCATTTAAACAACCAGCTCTCATGGGAACTAGTAAAGTGATAACTCACTCACTACCCCCCTACCCCCAGGGAGAGCATTAATCCATTCATGAAGGATCTGCCCCCTGACTCAAACAGCTCCCAACAGAGCCACACTGGGGATCAGATTTCCACATGAGTTTTGGGGAGACAACAAATCCAAACTCTATCACTTCCTATCTGTAAACTAGAGATCATCGTAATGTCCTAACAGGGCCATGTAGAGCTGGAGCCAGAGGCTTATATTCCAAAAGGGAGTTCAGTGGTGGAGTCCTGGGCATTTGATCCTATCAATGAAGCTACCCTAAACTGTGGCCTTCAGAAGTACCACTTTTGAAAGGAATGGTGTGATCTCTGATCCCCATCGATTCTGTAAGGTTGGTATAATTAGCCCCATTTAACAAACGAGGACACTGGGGCTCAGAGAATTTAAGTGTCTTGCCCAAAATTACACAGCCAAGAGTAGCAGAACTGACATTTGAACCCAGGTCTGCCTGGCTGCAAGGCACCCCTAGACAGCACTGCCCGCAAAGTCCAACAGATATACTTATCACTTATTCCTGCTCTTAAAACCCAAGATGGGCCACATCCCAGCTCTGTATTAAGCCTGAATTATTATTCACTTTAGGAAGCAGGGTACAGGACTAGGGGATTGGGGAGTGAGAGAGGGCCAGATCAGCACACAGGCCCGGTCTGCAGACTGCTGACTCCAGAACTTGTCTTAATAGCTGTGAGCTTCTGACAAGGAAGTCAGTCTCCCCCGGCAGCAGAATTGTGAATCACTCCTGTCTACGCCCGGATTGATGGCCTCCACGGCCAGGATGCCCACTGCTCCGAGGACAATAGGGCTGGAATTGCTGATGGGGGAGGGAAAGATACTGGTCTCAGCAAAGGGGGCCAGATAGGAGGGCAGGGCATGGGCCCAGTATCTCTCCAGTGGCAGGAGAGGAGGACAGTGAGCGTGAAAAGAGGATGTTCTGCGTAACAGGCCACCGTAAACTTAAGTGGCATTAAGCAACCATTTTATTATGGTCGTGAATTCTGTGGGTCAGGAATTCAGGAATTCAGCCCCATGATGTCTGGGGTCTCCGCTGAGAAGACTCAAAGCATGGGGTGGGGGTGAGTTACCCAGTAGCTGGGGGCTGGAATCATCTGGAGGCTTCTTTACTCACTGGTGCTGGGAGTTTGGTGCCTGAGCTAGAATGACTCAAAGGCTGGGCTCACCTGGGACTGTCACCCCAGTGCCTCCCCATGGCCTCCTCTCCATGTGGTCTGGGCTTCCTCATGGCATGGAGGCCTCTGGACAGTTAAACTTCTTGCATGGAGCTCAGAGCTCTAAGAGCTGAAGGCTGGGCTCACCTGGGACTGTCACCCCAGTGCCTCCCCATGGCCTCCTCTCCATGTGGTCTGGGCTTCTTCATGGCATGGAGGCCTCTGGACAGTTAAACTTCTTGCATGGAGCTCAGAGCTCTAAGAGCTAGAGGTCCAACAGCACGAGGTGGAAGCCACATCCCCTTGTATGACCCAGCCTGGGAATCACGTCCCTTTGCTTCCCGCCATCCTCTATCAGTCGAAGCACTCACGAGCCACCCAGATTCCAGGGGAAGTGACAGACTCCATCTCTCGTGGGAGGAGTGTCAAAGAATTTGCAGCTATTTTAGAAACCCACAGAAGGGGGGAAATGTCAGAGGAAGGAAGAGGAGGAAGAGTAACCGGGGAAATGGTATCAATAGGGGGAGAAGTAAAGAAAAGTAACAGGGCTGAGGAGGAGTCAGAGAAGAAATCGTTCACTAGGAGTGATGGGAGAAGTGCAGCGGTACTGGCAGAGGTGACACTGAGAACAGTGATAAGCGGAACGGCAGCGTGAGTCGGAAGAGCTGTCATAGGAACGGGAGGAATAAGACAGAAGCAGTGCTGTGCTGGGGAGAGGAGAAGGCTGAGGTGTGAATAGAAGACGGTGTTTGGGAGAATGACACAGTGGGAACAGGCACAGGAACAGCAGCGGGAGCAGCAGCATAGGACAAAGGGAAACGCGGCAGAACTGGGACCATAACGGACAAATGTAGTAAAGGAATAGAAATAGGAGGAGGAGAAACAGTGGGAAAACAGCGCCTTGTCCCAAATCGCCCTTCAAACTGCATGGCCTCTGGTGAGGTTCTGAACTGTACCTCAGTTTTCTTATCCGTAAAATGGGAGTGGCGATTGCTAATAATACCTCCCTGATAAGGTTGTCATGAGGATTAAATGGATCAATACGTGTAAAGCACCGGAGGCTTGACTCATAGGAGGTGCTATGTAAAGTGTAGCTACTGTTATTAGTTATATTAATTCTCTGGGAATGGGAGAGGAAACCGGGGGAACAGTGGCTGCAGGGGGTGCCTGCCGGGGAGCAGGACCAGCTGATCCACAGGCTGCCTTGGCTGCTGCTGCTTTGGTGCTATGCCGGCCCACCCAGCACGCTCGGTTCAAGCTCCCCCAGACCAGCACCCCATGGCCACTGAGCAAATCTCAGCATGTCCCTGTGCAGGAGGCTGAGTGAGGGCCGTAAGACCTGTCGCAGGCAGGAGCCAAGAAGCAGACCAGGGACCAAACTCAGCCAAGGTTATTCAAGAGGTGGCAGGACCTGGGTCCCAGTTAGGCCTCCCCAACCCCCGTCCCCGGCCAGGGCTTTCTGGGGAGAGAAGGGGCAGATTTGACTTCAGATTCTCAGAGCTGGTACACCAGGACTCTGCACTTCCTGGGAACCTGACAGCCTCTGGGGAGTGGGGGGCACAACTGGGTCTGGTGAGGCAGTGGGGGAAGGTGCTGAGCTAAATCACTGGGGTGCAGGAAGGAACTATTGCTACTTATCTCTCTATTATCTAAAAGAATAAAGTAAGCTTCAGTGGTATTCAATACATGAATTGACAGTGATACATATATTTAGTTTATAAGAATATACACACTTTGGGGGTATGTGCTCCCAAATCACTTTACCCATAGGGGTGAGAGATCACAAAAGTTCAGAGAACCTCGTGCAAAGGTAATCATACTAGTGCAAGCTAGCCCTCTAGGGGAAGTTTATGTGCAATTACGTATTTACAATTGTGCTGCAATTACTGCAGGACTCAGCAGGGCTCCAGAAAAGCCTTTGTGTTCTGGTTGGAACTCCTGTACAAGGCCTCACACCTTGCTTCTCCTTTCAAGCTCTGAGTCTGGGAGGCCTCCCCATCATCCTGAGCTTTTACTTCGCTCCTTCTGTGACTATTGCTATCAGACAATCAGTATCCTACATTTTTATATGTCCTTCCCCTTCCAAAATAGGAATCCAAACATTTCCAACTGGTCTGCTTGGAGGCAGCATTGAGCATTAGAAAGAATAAAGGCTATGTGTTAGATCTACCATATGACCCAGCTATCCCACTGCTGGGAATATACCCAGAGGAACGGAAATCATCAAGTCGAAGGTATACCTGTTCCCCAATGTTCATTGCAGCACTCTACAGTAGCCAAGAGTTGGAACCAGCCCAAATGTCCATCATCAGATGAGTGGATATGGAAAATGTGGTATATCTACACAATGGAATACTACTCAGCTATAAAAAAAAAAAGAATGAAATACTGCCATTTGCAACGACATGGATGGACCTAGAGAGAATTATATTAAGAGAAACAAGTCAGGCACAGAAAGAGAAATATCATATGTTCTCACTTATTTGTGGGAGTTAAAAATAAATAAATATACACAAAAAAAACGGCGGGGGAGAAGACATAGCAATTGCAATTCCTTGAAATTGATACGACAAGCAAACAGAAAGGACATTGTTGGGAGGGAGGGGGGAGAGGGAGGAGGGAGGGAGGTTTCGGTAATTGGCCGCAATAATCAACCATATAGTGTATCCACAAAATAAAATAAAATAAAATATTTAAAAAAAAGAAAGAATAAAGGCTTCAGAGACACCCAACCCCAGGCCCAAATCTTTTCATTCATTCACTCATTGGATATTTGTTGAGCACCTACTACGTGCAAGGCACTGCACTTTATGCTAGAGAACATCAGTGACTTGGACAAAATCCTTGCTCTTATAGAGCTTACATCCTAAGAGAACAGCTTATTTGCTGTGTGACCTCAGGCAGGTCACTGCACCTCTCTGAGCCTCAGTTTACCCATCTTTGAAGTGGCAGCTCATAATGCACAACCTTGCAGTGCAGCTGTGCTACAAGGAGGTAAGTGGCCTGGGACATTTGATGGAAGGCATCCCAAGTGCCTGGAGCTGGAAAGAACCTTGGTCCAACCCCCTTCTTCTGCCTCTGTTGACAAATGCAGGTGGGAGAGGGGAAGCAGTTCATCTAAGGTCACTCAGTGAAGCAGGGAAGAGCAGGACTGGGACTCTGTCCCCCCGTGTCCCTCTTTGCTCAAGTCTGATGCTCTTTGTATGATCCAGCCAGGCCAAGGAAACTCATCATATTCTAGGGTAAGAAAAAAGCACTCTGTCCCCAGAGGCTATCCTTCACGCTCAAGCCACCCAGCAGAGCTGGAAGCTGGCTTTTCTGCGCTCACCTCACCCCCAAGTGGTCAACCGGGGAAAACAAACTTTCGACTCCCTTTTAGAAATAGCAGGGCCTAGTGTCTGGGCCAGAACAAAGGCAGCCCAGCATTTGAGTCAGGTGGAAACTACTACTTTTAAATACTGGTTCAGCCACTGTCATTCAGTGAAAAGGCCCAGCACTGAGTGGGGAGGGTAAGGAGCAGGATGCGTGGGCCAGAATCAGCTTTTGTGTCCTCAGCCCATGCAGCTCAGCTCTGGCCACCAACCCGTACATCTAACTCAGTAGAACCAGAGCCTGACCCCCACCTCAGCCTCTTGTGAGAAGACCACTGCAGCAGCAGGGGCTCACCCAACCATCATTCTTTTTAACCCACAGAGGACCTTGCCCCAGGAGTCCTGGAATATATCATATTCTCCATGTTGGGACATTTGTGGAGATGTTTCATGCCCGTATAGATGGGGGCACCAGGAAACTGCCTGCTGAGTTGTTGGAGGCCCTGAGGTTAAAAAAGAAGACAAGTGTCTCAATAGGGCCGATGCAGCCAGAGAGGGTGGCTGTCAGGCTTGGCTCCGCCACTTTCTAGTTGTCCAGCTTTAAGGAAGTTCCCTAAGTTTCTCGTGCCTTGTGTGGGGGATGGGACCTGCCTCCCTGTCTCCAGAGCTGCTGTGAAGGTGACACGAGATGTGAGGAGAGTGCTTGGCACACAGTAAGCGCTGTGTTGAGTGTCTGCTTTTTAAATTATCGTTACTGTTTCTATTATTTACATCATGTAACCGAGCTCATTTTGTTTGTTTCTTTGTTTTACCTCCACTGTCTCACACAGACTTTAATAGACTCTATTCTGGAAAGAGTTTGGCCTTTTTACATCTAAGTTTACAGGACAATCTTTTTTTCAGCTTAGTAATTTTTTAAATTTAGGTATGATTTACAGAAAGTAAAATTCACCCTTTTAGTGTACAGTTCTGTGAGTTTTGACAAATGTGTACATTTATAATCACCACACGATCTAGATATAGAACTGTTCAATCGCTCCCCCAAATTCCCCCACAACCCTTTGTTGTCCATGTCTCCTCTTACCCCCAGCCCCTGGAAACCATGGATCTGTCTACTGGCCTTACAGTTATGTCTCTCACAGCATGGCATATGAATGGAATCACACAGTACGGAGCCTCTTGAGTCCGGCTCCTTTCACTTAGTGAATGCATTTGTGATTCATCTATGTTGTTGTGCACGGAAGACATTCATTCCTTCTCATTGCCGACTAGTATTCCATTGTATGGATGTGCCACAGTTTGCTTATTCAGTCACCAACTGAATGATAACTTGGGTTGTTTCCCATTTTTAGAGATAGGAATAAAGCTGCTATAAACATCCATGTATAGTTTTTTGTGTGGCCATAAGATTTCATTTCTCTTGTATAGATAACTCAGAGTGGGATTAATAGGTCTTATGATAAGTGAAGTTTAACTTTATAAGAAACTACCAAACTATCTCCCAAAGTTCTGTACCACAGCTATAAAAATAGGTGTGCAACAGTGTCTCATTGTGGTTTAAGTTTGCATTTCTCCTGGCTCGTTTTGGTTTTGTTTGTTTGCTTCACATCTCAGTAGTGCTGTAGAGACAGTGCTTTCTTCCTTTCCTCCTTATGGGTGGAGCCCAACTTGTTCAAGTGTTCACCCCATATTCAAGTGATGTGGTAGAAGGTGGCCTTTTCCCAATCTTCAGACATCAAACTAAAGGAACAGTCATAGCACTGACAGCTAACTTCTTCACAGAAATGTTGGAAGGTGGAAGACAATGGAATGACATCTTCAAATACTGAAACGGAACAACTGCCAGCCTAAAATTCTGTACTCAAGGAAAATATCTTTAAAAATGAAGGTAAAATAAAGATGCTTACAGATGACTTCAAGAGAATTTTTACCAACAGACCCACACTAAAAGAAACACTATACGGAGTTCTAGAGTGAAAGGTAAATAATCCCAGATGGAAATATAAACATGCAGAAAGGAATGAAAGGTAAATTTGGGTTAAATTAAAATGAAACTCGACTGTCCAAAAAAGCTATGATAATGTCTTCAGAGGTTTAAAATATATGTGGAATTAAACTCCATGACAACAATAAGAGAAGTGTAAATGGAATTAAAATAGCATAAGATCCTAGCATTTCCTATAATATGATAAAAAGTATTAATTTACATTGGACTGTAATGAGTCCAAGATGCATATTATAATATTGAGGGTAACCACTAAATAAGTTATGAAATAATGTATAAATAGCAAACTAACAGAGGGGAAAATGAAATAATAAAAAGTGCTTCTTGGTTAGTCCAAGATAAGGAAAGAAAAGAGAAGAAACAAAATAGGTGGGACAGATAGAAAATAAATAGTAAGATGGCAAATGTTAAGTAGAACCAGCTTGACAAATAGTTTTAGAGCACTTATTATGTGCAAGGGATTGTGCTTGGTGCAAGATACACAGATAAGGCACAGTCCCTTCGACTACACAATCTGGTGAGGATTTAAAGAGAAAAAAATTTGGTAGTATTCTGTTGAAATTCAAGTGAGGCTTCATGCTGGAGATGGTATTTGAGCTGAGCCTTTAGGGATGGCAAGATTTTCACAGGAGTTATCAAAGGCCTGCTAGGAGGACATGAGAAACATGGGCAGGGGGACAGTGGCAGTAAGGGGCTCTGGGTAACAGTTTGGATGGAGCAGATTATTTGCACATGCAAATTATGGGAGAGAAAGTTTAGGAGGACATGAGAAACATGGGCAGGGGGACAGTGGCAGTAAGGAGCTCTGGGTAACAGTTTGGATGGAGCAGATTATTTGCACATGCAAATTATGGGAGAGAAAGTAATGAAGACCCATTGGGGATGATGAGGAGTGTCCCTTACATGCCAGCCCAAGGAGTAAGGACCACATTTCCAAAATCATGCAAACAAATATCTAGAAGGAGCCATAGAGTTCATCTGATCAACTCTCCTATTTTATAGATGAGTAAACTGAGATTTGTAGGCAAAAAGAACATTTTTTTAGTGTAATCATAACATAGACTGATGTAGGTTTTAGAAACTGAGTCCTGTGGACTTTGGGGAGGATGGATTGGAGAGAGCAAGGCTAGAGGCAGGGGGACCTGTGTGGGGGATGGCATGATGGTCTCAGTGAGGACGAGGAGGCTGCACTGGGGCAGTGACCATAGAGATGGCTGAAGAGGAGGCACATATGGGTGACATTGTGTGATGTAGCCATGTTTCAGCAATGAAGGCTTGCTGAAAACCCATGGTAGCCATAGACCCTTCCACCCAGCATGGCCAAGGAGAGGCCGAGGCCTAGGCCTAAACCACATGGTGTGTAAGCATGCCTCCAAACTTGGGGAGATGGTATCATGGGCCTTTATGGGAAAAGAAGTAGCATTTGTCAGGCTCCTAGTTTGTTCCAGGCTCAGCACCATGGCTGAGCATTATCTCATTTAATGTTCATGATGACTCTCAGAGGAAGGACTTATGCTTTTTCCTTTGTAGATGTGGAAACTGAGTCTCAGAGAGAGGGAATGACCTTCACAAGGTCATATAGTGTTACAGCAGAGCTGGAACCCAAACTTTGTCTAACTCCAAAATTCGCATTCTTTCCACAGTATCAGTCAGGGATTTGGGGGTCATAAATCACTTAACCCCAAGTACATTAATTACAATATTGTTAGCTGCTGTATCAAGCAGATTCCCAAGTGCTCAAATATGATAGAAGTTTATTTCTCACTCATGTAAACTCCAAAATCATCTCCTCTGTGCAGAGATTCAGGGCTCAAGCTTCCTGCACACTGTGGCCCACCATTTCAACACACTTATATACATTAAGCTGATGGAAAGGGAAATGGGAGACTGGGTAAGGTCTGGAAGGGTTTTATGGTCCAGGCTTGGGTGTGTCTTACATCACATAAGAAATATATACCAAAAAATGCATCATCTTAGATTAGATTCACTAGGGACAAAGCCTTAGACAGAGACTCTCATGCAAGTGCTTATTGAGGGAGAGCTCTCGGGAGGAACTGGGAAGATAGGGAAACACAATCGGGCAGGGAGGAAACCAAGCAA
>NW_007726296.1:601285-603841 GCF_000696425.1 Galeopterus variegatus | reverse complement strand
AGCTCTCGGGAGGAACTGGGAAGATAGGGAAACACAATCGGGCAGGGAGGAAACCAAGCAAGGATGTTGGAATATGAACAATACTAAAGAGGTTGTTCCACCATCCCGTGGGAAAAGCATAACTTCCCAGACATCCTCCAGGGAGGCTCTGTCAGCCGAGGGCCATTCCCAGGAGAAAGGTGCAGCTGGGAGCTGTTAGCAGCCAACACTCCCTACAGGCAGGAGGTGGGTGCAGGATTCTGGCATAGGGATCTGGGTGAGGCACCAACATGAAAGAATGGAAGTCTCCATAGAGGAAAGGGCATTGGAACTGGGTTGTGCAAGGTATGTAGGGAGTTTCCAAGAGTAGGAAATTAAAAATATTGATTTGGCACCTATTGTGTGCTCACATCTGAGCTCATTTTGTCCCCAGGACAGCCTTGTCATACAGCATGTTAATGATCAGACTGCCACTGCCTGGACTGTGCCCTCCTTGAGGGCAAGTCCCAGGTCCACTTCACTTTCAGTCAGTGCCCCTTTACTAAGCTCCACACTGTGTGCCAGGACTGGCAGAAAAATGCCCAAAGAGTGTTCCCAGCACCTGGCCCCATGCTGGTATAGAAGAGGTGTTAAGTATTCGTTGAATGAGAGAGAAGAGTGTCCTCCCCAATGCTTCTCAGGACCCCAAGGCCTCGCTCAGCCCCAGCACAAAGTAAGGTGCTCAAGAAAAATGTGTGGAATGGACATCCCTGGGGCTGAGAAATGACGGTACGTTCTAGTCACCCTGGCTAGGCTGGACTTTGAGCTGAGGAATGTACACACTCCAGAGCCGCCAGAGCCTATGGCCAGACCTGCTATTNCTTTGAGCTGAGGAATGTACACACTCCAGAGCCGCCAGAGCCTATGGCCAGACCTGCTATTCATCTCCCCTCTCCCATCTTCTTCCTGGTATCTCTGCAGGATCAGGCTGTTGAGAGCTGGAATGAGAAATGCATGTTTAGTCCTTTGTCCACGACGACCAGCTACTATGTGTTGGGACAGGCATACAGGATAAACATGATCTACAAGATCCTTACCCTCACAGAGCTTACATCCTAGCAGGAAGGGGGTAAGAAAAGGAGGGAAAAGTTAAACACTACATGAAGTACAGTGGGTGGTGAAGAGAAAACAGAAAGGGGTTGCGGCTGAATCTTCTTCAGGAAGGATGACCAGATATGGTACCCTGCGGAGGTGGCATTTCAGATGAGATTTCAGTGGAGGGAGGCAGCTGACATGAGGGTCTGGGCCCAGCGAACAGCAGCAGCACGTGCAGAAACCCTGAGAGAGGAGCAAGCATAGCCCATGCAAGGCACTTGGAGAGCTGCTTGGTGGCTGGAAGGTTCAGAGGTAAGGAGACAGTGATCCAAAGTGAGGATGGGAAAGTGGCAGGGCCTGATCCCAAGGGCCTTATAGGTCCCGGGAAGGAGTTTAGATTTCACTCTAAGGGCAACAGGAAGCCGTGGAAGGGTTTTTAGCAGGGGAGAGACATGGTAAGGTTTACATTTCTAGAAGATCTCTTGGGCTTCTGGGTGGGGAATGGGCTACAAGAGGGGATGAGAGTGAAGTAGAAGTCAGAGGCTGGGGCGGGGGGTCTAGGATCGAGCCGGGGTGGCCTGGGGCGAGGCAGGGACAGCAGGCATGCAGAGCAGGTGGGGAGATTACACCAATGGATCCTAATTCTTCATCCCTCCTGCATCTCCCCTTTGCCACTTAACTTTGCAGCACCATGCTTCTTCACGCTGGGCTTGGCCATATGACTTGCCGAATCCATGGGATGCCAACCGACATGACACCAGCAGAGACTGAGATGGGCCTGTGCCCTTGGCCATCTCCATCTCCTGGGCTAGCCTGGGGGAGGGTGGAAGACAGGTGAAGTTGCCCAGGCCAAGGCCAGCTGACCCCCAGACACACAAGCTGGCTCAGCTGAGGTCAGCAGAACTGCCTAGCCTATCCTCAGTGGGCCCTGGACACACGAATAAATGTGTATTGTTGCATGCACTGAGGTTCGTAGTTGCTGTTATGTAGCAGCATTGTCATTCTAGAAACTGCTACAGAAGGAAAGAGGCTGGGGCTGCTCTGGAGGTAGAGTCTGCACGTGAGAGTGAGAGCAAAGGAGGAGTCAAGGAAGACCCCCGGGTCTCTGGGTGGACGGGTACCCTAAATCATGATGAGAAGGAAATGGAGTCAACAGGCTAGCAAGGGAACAGGTTTGGTGGAGAGAATTAGGAGTCCCATCCTCTCTGCTCTTAGGACACCAGGAAGCCATTGCAGGCTGTTGAAGCAGGAAATTGGCCTGGTCAACTCAACAGCGATGAACTTGAACTGAATACTTTCATCACCAAATGTATTCCCTGCCTTGGGGCTTTACCAGATGGTTGAACTTTCACAAACGTCTTTTGTCCATTCTATGCCCAGAGAGAAACAGACCGTTTCCCCCTTTTCCAGTTGCTAGGACACTAATCGGTCTGAGAATGGCGTGGGAACATCTGGTTGGCCGGAACGTGCTTCTGGGAATTTCTTGTGTGTCTGTGATTCTGT
>NW_007726296.1:572581-600581 GCF_000696425.1 Galeopterus variegatus | reverse complement strand
TGGGAACATCTGGTTGGCCGGAACGTGCTTCTGGGAATTTCTTGTGTGTCTGTGATTCTGTCGATTCTCCTGTTGCTCCTGAAGGCCAAGGCTCTCCAACTGGGATGGAGGCAGGTCACAGCAGGTCACTTGGGCAGCAGTGCAGGAGGGCGGGCAAGCGAGGGGAAGGGCTCGCACCAAGTGCCAGGCCCATGCTAGACACACGCACATTGCTTCCCTTACTTATCCCAGTGGAGCCAACATTCTGCAAGTAAAAAGGAAATGCCCAAGCTTTGTCCTGCTTCGTCCTTCTTCCAAACAAAGAGGTTTGATTTGTGTCTGTTGTTACCTGTCTCCCTCACTAGAACACAAGCTCCACAAGGCTGATTCTTTGTTCTGCTCACTCCGTACCCCAGGGTACAGGCTCATCCCTCCTTCTGCTCTTGAGCGATGGTCCCTGCTGGGTCCCCTCAGGCCTGGGCGCCTTGTCCAGACGTCACTGACCTCACCCCTCATAATGGCCCTTTTCCCCTTCCTCATTCAGAAAACCAACAGGTTGCCCGTCTCTTCACCAGTTCCTCCCAAGTCTATAGATCTACAGGCTCATCCCTCCTTCTGCTCTTGAGCGATGGTCCCTGCTGGGTCTCCTCAGGCCTGGGCGCCTTGTCCAGACGTCACTGACCTCACCCCTCATCATGGCCCTTTTCCCCTCCCTCATTCAGAAAACCAACAGGTTGCCCGTCTCTTCACCAGTTCCTCCCAAGTCTATAGATCAGGACACGAGCCTATGCTCTGATGCAGGGCTTCAATTTTTGAAACCCAAAAGGCCAGACTCAGAAAAATCAAAATGGCATTTGAAACTTATAAATCTTGGCCTTAGAATTTGAAGTTCTGGCTTTTGAAACTCAAAGGCTTTTTCCCCATTTCTGCTTTTCATTCTTTCCCTGAAAAGACAAAAGATGAATGCCACTGGGAGATGGGGAGAGGGCAAAGGATTCAAGGAACGGGCATGTGTGTGCTTGTTCATGTCTGTGCATGCGGGTGTGTGGGCATGTGTGTGCATGTGCATGTATGAATGTGTGCGTGCGCACGTGTGTGTGTTCACATGTATGGGGAAGGGGTGCATCCATAAATATTTGTGGGTAGCGGGCTAACAAAACCCTTTCTCTTCTTAAGAAGAAATTTGACCTTGGGTTAACTTGTCAGCTCTGTTAACCCTGAAACTGGATAAAGGTAGAAAGTTGGCTGTGTTGCCAGCCAACATTACTTACGTTGAAAATGAACATTGATGCGTGAGTTGCACCTGGACTGGGAAGATCACGAATGAATTATAAATACCCAATGGGGACTCCATAAAGTTGGCTTTCCCATGTGCAATGACTCTTGTAGTTGGACATGTCCCTTGGAGACACCCTGGAATTTCTGCACATGAAGTTTTTGTTACAAGAGACATTGGCTCCTATGGGCATGAGTCTTTAGGCTCACATTGAGATGCCCAATGAGGATCTCATCTCCTGGATCTGAGTTGTCATCTGGGGACAAAACCTAGCTAGCTCCTGGACTGCTGTGGGGACTCCCTTGGATGGGAAGGGCCTAGTGCTGCCCTCAGTCAGGCTGTTTCCCGGACTGTTTTTCCTGAGTGATGTGTACTCTGTGGTCAGGTGTGAATTTCAGAGAAGACCCCCCAGGCGGCATTCCTCTATTAGCTCATGTCTCTGTTTCAGTTACAGCTAGGGAGGCACGTGGAATATACAACTGAGCTGGAGCAACACCTAAAAGGAAAGGAAGGCAAGTGCCTACTACATGCCCGGGACTTCCTCCTACCCTACAGAGCACATATCATCTCACAGCACTCCCTTCACGTGAGGATAACCAGGCCCATTCTATAGATGAGGAGACAGAGGCTCCCAGAGGTAAAGAGCTGGATTTGAACCTGAGCTGCTCTGGAAGATTCATATTCAGTACTGGCTCTGTTGGTATGAGCTGGGAGACCTGTGTGCTGCTCCAGACTTCAGTCCCTAAAATAAATGGATGTAATTATGATACCATACAGGGAGGCCGTGAGGCTTGAGATAGCCCCCTTTTAGATGCCAGGCACTGTAGTGCAGGAGAATTCAAAATCTCCTCCTCTCCCCATCCCTGTCTGCTGCCAACCCACCCCAGGGGCTGTACTATCTGACATCAGTTTCTAGTTGCCATTGGCCATGTGGCAGATGTTCCCAGTTCTGCCAAACAGCACTTCCCTGGCACAGATAAACCCAGGGCACAGCTGGGACAGAGGTTCTGGCTGTGTCAATAGCCAAGTCTGAATCAAAATGGGGAGCCTGATTGCCAGCATTCCAGATTGCCTCTGGTAAATGTGAGTAAACAGAGCTGTTGTTAAAGCAGTTGGGATGAATCACGTATTCAATAAATATTTGATGAACACCTACTTCGTGTCAGGGCTCGTGGATACCATCGTCTGTGAGCACACGTAATCCCTGCCCATGGGGCTCAGTCTAATTAGGGAGACAGACACTCATCACTTAGCCACTCAAATTACTATATAGTTTTTAAAAGCCAGCAAATTCACAAAGGTGAATTGCAATGAAAACTTGTAACAGGAGGTCTGTTGTAAACTGCTGTTGTTATTCCCCAGCCAGCCTCATGCTCTCATCTTCTTAATGTTCCTCTGGGGACCCACATTTTCCTTCCATCAGGCCATGTGATTCAGGTGGAGATGAGTTCAGGGTAGGCACATGACCCTGGCCAATCAGAGCATTCCACTCCCTGACCACTTCAATGATTGGCCAAAGGTATGCATATGACCTGAGTCTGGCCAATGAGATTCAACCCTGGGACTTTTGTATGGACAACTGGGAAAGAGTTCTCTCTCTGCTGGGGTTTCTAAGCTGGAAGGTCAAAAATCTGGAGCTGCTAGGGGAGAGCTCACCTAAGCCTGGAGCCTCACAGAGGGCAGGTAAGCGATTTGTCATCAGGCAGCTTCCTGACAATGTCATTTGAGACCCTAGATCCAGCTATACCTGAAGCTATATACTCCCTGGGCTTTTCTGTTATCTGAACCAACAGCCACCCTTTTTGGTTTAAGACACTTTATGTTTGTTTTTCCAGTACTTGCAATTGAGAGCTCTGCCTGATATAGGACAAAACAGTCTTGGAAGGCTTCCCTGAGAAGTGACATTCATGCTGAGTGCTGAAGGACAAGTTAGAGTGAACTAGGCAAAGAGGCCAAGTCTGAAGTCAGCAGTTTTGGGGCTTGAAAACCTTGAGAAATTCAGGAAAGGCAAGAGGACTTTATCCTAGGTAGGCAGAAAAAGGATTAATGAAGGAAGATCATCATGGGGAAACGGCAAGTCATAATCACACTTAATGCCTAAATCATTCGTCATTTTCCATTTCAGTAAACGTGGAAATGTTCACCTCTATTCCCTTTTGATAAGACCTATGTTATAATGAGCTCTCTTCGGAGACAGAAGATGCCCTTCCCTACCTACACTGGCCATTCCCAAGAGGGCAAGGCCCAAGTCTGCCTTTGAAAGCACTTCTGCCTCTGGCTTTGGAGTCCGGGGTATTTTTAAGAGAAAGAAAGAAAGAAAGCGGGAAAGAAAGAAAGAGCAATGAAAACAAAAAGCAATACCAGACTGCAAATTGGGCCTACTTTTCAATGCAAATAACCATTTCATAATTTACTAGTTTTATAACATTGTGTAATTTCGTGTTTCAGATTTTCTTAAATTTTAGCATTTGCATTTTGCATTATGAAAGTAGTATAATCACATTTTGGAATGTGCAGGAGCAGGAAACAAAAACTCTTTATAATTTCATTTCAACACAACCAAAGTTAGTTTTTTGGTATTTTTCTTCTGTTTTTTGTTTGGCTAGTTCTGCAGTGTATAGACCAGCACAACTTTTCAAACTCTGATGTGCATATGAATCCCTGGGGATTTGTCAAAATGCACATTCTGACCCACTGGAATTCTGGTTTCTAATAAACTCCTAGGGGATGCCAGTGCTGGTCCCAGACCACACACTGAGTCGGGGGGAGCTGAGGTAACTCCAGGCAACTCACTCAGTGTTTTTGCCCCACTCCATGAGTCCTGGTTCTTAGGGGTTTCCCGTTGATCCCCAAATTGTATTAAAGGGCCAGAGATTTATGAGATGTCCAAGGCCCCAAGGTCTAAGTGCTGCTAAAATGTCACTGGGAGAACTGTGTGGGTTTAAAAGGGCAATTCTGATAAGCCACTGAGGTGGGAGTGAGACTCTTGGGAAGGCTGTTTAGAGGGAGACTCTGAGGAGAGGGCACCAGTAACTTCTAAAGGGAGTGGCTCAGTAACCGCAGGGCTCTGCCTTACCGAGTGCGGAGAGGTGCAAGACTGGGGCCGGGAACTGGTCACGGTGTGGAGCAGAGGCCGAACAACACCGCCCTTCATCCACACGATGCTGAGCACATGCTTAATCAGAGCTGGCTACCAAGGCAGGCCAGACGATTAGCTCGTCCAGGGTTCCTCAGACCTCAGCCTTGCTCAGTGTTCACTGGGTGCGCTCCCAGCTGAAATCTTAGGATATTAAGCCCCTAAGATATCTCTGCTTGTGGGGGCGGGGGGTACTTTCTACAAGAGACATTAGCTCTCCAGGCCCCAGCGAAGCCTGACCCACACTCTCTTTTTCTGCTTACCACACACAGACACCTGCCTTCTGCTCCCCCTGGCCTCCCACAGAAGAAAAGCCCAGCCTCATAGCCTGGCATCCAAGTGCCCACAACCCAGCCCCTTGTAATGCCCCCACCTCCTCCGCAGTATTGCAGCCAGACTGAAGGACTCCCAGCTCCACTTCCGCACCTCCGCCTTGCTGTGTCCTCCACCTCAAGCGCTCGCCCCTGCCTTAATCGCCAAAGAGCAAACTTCTGTTCATCCCTCGAAGCCTAGATCAGAGGTTCCCTTCTTCAGAAGTCTTCCCAGACCCTTTCATTACAGCAGCTAGCCTCTTCTCCAGTGCCTTCCTTGTGACTCGTACAGACTGTACACAAGGCGTCAACTCTTAGTAGCAAACAGCTTAGGAAAAAAACAAGGAGAAGGATTCATTAGTTTATGTAACAGAAAAGTCCAGATGGTAGAGCTGGCTTCAGACAGCTGAGACAAAGGGTTCAACTGTGCCCTGTGACTCTGCTTCTAGCTGTTGATAGGCTCTGCCTTGCTTTGTATGGACTTCTCTCTCAGGTAGCCTCCAGAAGCCCCTCAAAGTGCCACAATTTACCCTCCCAGCTTTCAGTTCAGCAGATGGCTTCACTCTCCCAGTCACCCTGCACAAGTCCCAGAACTGAGTTTCATTGGTCTGGCTTGGGTCACATGTTGGTCCTTGAAGCAATGGCCGTGGCCAGGGAATTGACAGCTCTGATTGGCTCAGCCTGAGTCACATGGCCACCCCTGGAGCCAGAGGGACTGGAGTGGGGAGGTGCAGATTCTGGAGGGAAATCAGGGTCCCAGTGCGGCCCCAGCAGCCAAAATCCACAAGCACCCACCACAGATGTCTCTTACAGCACTTTTCACACTGTGCCATACTATGATTTATTTATATGTCTCTCCTCCAGCTAGGCAGGGAACAAGGGTGCTTCTAATTTATAATTCAAGAACATCATTCCAGCCCAGGGGAAGAAGAGGTTAGTAAATGGTCATTAAATTGTACTTTTTAGGCATTCACTTGCTATGTGACCTACATAGCAAGTAAATCAGAACAGAGCCTGACAACTATTTTCATGACATGTGTATTAGGCTAATGCTTCCTGACATTTAAAAAGTCATAAATTGAGGTTTTGCTCATGTCTATGTCCTCACCGGGCGAGTCCCTGTGTCTCTCACTGAATACTCACGGCACTGGGGGAAGTAGGGCTCCCTCCTTGGCGAGTGAGAAAACCAAGGCCCCGAGACCTTAAGTAGCTTATCTGAGGTGACACAGCTGGTGGGTGGAATTGCTGGGGGTTAATCTTGCGCACTGCCTGTGGAGCTGTGAGCTTCTGCTGCCTCGTTTGCAGAGGGACTGGCACGCTGGGACTTTCTGATGGTTTGCTGAAGGAGTTCTCAATTCAGGAAGGCAGGGAGGGAAGGGTCTTGAAATCACCATGGGGGCTTTTTGAAAACATTCCTCTGTCTTAGTTTGGGCTCCCTCAGAGGCCAACTCTGAGACAAGGATGCCAGTGCAGGCACTTCCATGGGCGGGGGTCCCAGAGCATGGCTGGGACAGGGCCCAAGCAATGGAGGAGGCAGCCACTGGACAGAGCTTCAGCTGCCGACACCGCCGACACCACCAACACCACGGGCAACTGGAGCGTGACACTGGAGACTCACCGGGAGCTGCCGAGGACAGAGCCCAGAGTTGTCCGGTCTGAGGGCCGAGGGAGCTGGCATGTTCATGCCCAACTCTCTCCAGCCATTGGCTGGAGCCGCTCCTGGGGGCAGTGACTCACCAGCGTGTCCAGCAGTAGGAAAAAGGTCTCAGGCTGCCAGGTGGACGGTGGTGTGGCCTGGAAAGGGTGGGGGCTCACGCAGACGCAACAGAGGTGGCCGAAGACTTTTCCTCCCAAACTGGGAACCACTCTCCATAGAAAAACGGGCCAAAATGTTTCTCCCAAGGCCGCCCCAGACCCCGAAAGCCGGCACACCTCAGGCGCCTAGGCCGCAAAGGTGCAGAGGCAGTGGCAGTATTGCAGGTGGTGCCAGCTCTCGCAGGGACTGTCTCTTCTTTGCCCTCCTCATCCCCCTTCTTGCTGTCTCTGTTCATTTTTGTGAGTGTTGCACAAAGGTGTTCATAAAGAATATACTGGAAATTCGAAATGCAGTGTCCGTGGTTGGGTCAATAACACAAGTGAATTATTTTTCATTTTAAGAGAATTATGATAAAATATTTCACAACTAGTCTCCAGTCCCCTAGAAAGTGCGGGACAGAGGCAGGAGCTCGAGCTCCCAGCCTCACCCTGCCCCTCGCAGCCCTGTGGCCTGCACAACCCACTTTGCAGAGCCTCAGTTTCCACACCTGTGGAATGGGGATAATGCTAGTACCTACCTCAGGGAGAAAGGGAAGAAACCTGCGAACTGGTAAGAAATTTAGGGGGCCAGGGCTTTTTCTTCTGACAAAATTTTTCACTGCGTTTCTTAATAAGCTTGAAAAGTCTTCATCATTTTTCCTTTTTCCACAGCTGTAATCTGCACTCAGGAAGATTCCATAACACTAGAGGCCACAGCAAAAACGGCAAAGGCGAGGCTGGCCACATCCCCATGCTCGTCCGCCAGCAGATGCGAGGACACTTCCTTCCCACACTTCTGGGACATCACATGGGTCAGCTCGCCAGCCAGCGTGAGGGTGTTACTGTGGCAATATTAAGTTACTTTCTTAAGTCCCTGTTGCTTGGGGACAAAGGTGTGCATGATCTCTGTGTCAGTGGATACTGCCCTCTGACACATTTTTATCCTGTTACTATTTTTTTTCCTCTCACAGTAATTTTTTTATCATTTTTATCCTGTTACAGTAATACTCAAATATCCTGACATTCCTTCAGAGACCTTGGAAGTGTCTGTTTTCTCCTGACTGCCAAGAAAAAAGGACAATGAGACCTTACGTCCTAAGTCACACCACCCCTGCCCATCAAGAACCACTTCAGAATAGAGGTGTGGCAGTTAGCTATAGCTGTGTAACAAACACAACACTCACCGCCGTACTTAGAGCAATGACACTGCTTGGGAGACTGCAGGTCTGCAGGTGAGCTGGGAGGTTCTTCTGGTCTCAGCTGTGCTCACTCTCACGTCTGAGGTCAGCTGTGAGTCACGTGGGCAGCGCTGCTTATCTGCTCTGGGCTCTCTCCCATCTTTGGGGTCAGATGGCTGCAAGCTGGCCTGTGATGTAAGCTGGGACTCATGGGGTCTCCTCCATGTGGTGTTACATCCTTTGGCTGGCTAGACTGGGTCTGTTCTTATGGCATAAGAGAGAGAGAGAGACAGAGGAAGCACCAGAGCCCCTTTCAGGCCTAGGCTCAAAACTTACACATGTCACCTCTGCCATATCCTAATGGCCAGAGCAAGTCACGAGGTCAGCTCATATTCAAGTGGGAGGGGGGGACAGATTCCCTCTCTCAATGGGAGGAGCCACAACATCACGTTGCAGAGGGATGTGGACACAGGGAGGCCATTAGTAAATGAGTCCACTACAAAAGGGAAGCATTCTGGAATGGTCAGCTTGTCTCTTCTGTCATTACCCACAGCTGAAGCCTGTGGTCTTCAAGCTGGCAGGTCCACTCTTGCTCCAGAGCAGAAGGGCAGGACAGAAGGAGGAGGGGAGGAGGGCTGCGGTGTTAACCCCCTGCTCCCTCCCTGTCTTTCCTGAGGGGGCTGGGAATGATTTGCTCGGGTGCTGTGCGTTCCAGCCATCCAAGTTGGAGCTCCTAATACTTAATAAACCTCTGAGACAGTGCTGTAAATTGGTTTAAGAGGGCATTACTGGTGCGTAAACTAGCCACTAATTGTTAAACATGTTTACCCAGTCTCTGAGCCATGAGATAAACTCTTGAACCATTGCTGCCTTGACAGTCAGTCTCATTTCAATCAGAGGTCTTCCAAGAACTGCATGATAGAGGGGTGCTCCTTGTGTGAATTTGGGGGGCACCTGAGCACTAGGAAGACTCCATGAGAGAGATTCAAAGGGGGCTCTCTTCCAGTCACACTGGCGCCAGCCTGGACTCCAGAGCCTCCTCCGTGCCAGCTCCGCCACCAGCTGAGCCCTTGACTCTGTGCTGGTAATCTCCCTGCCTGCTTGGTGGTGGGGGGGGCACAGCCTTTGGAGTCAGACTTGGCTCTGAATCTGGGCTCCACCCCTCTCCTGAGTTGCTTTGGGGCATTTAAACATCTCTGGAACTCTGCTTTCCCGTCTGCAAAATGGACATCAGAAGACCAACACTGCTGTTGAAGTTCACCCCAGTAAAAAGCGAAGTTCTCATGAAGATCTTAAAGGTTAAATCATCTGGTCCCTCTTCCCCCATCCTCTGTTAGTCTGCCCCTGACCCGTTTTCCTCTCGCTGCTGGGGCCTCCCTGCCCCTCGGGGCAGGCTGCGTCCCCAGAGCCTCCGGGTCTGCGGTTCCCTCTGCCCACAGTGTTCTGCCCTCAGACACCACAGGCTCCCTCCCTCCCCACCTTCAGGTCTTTGCTCAAATTCACCTTCTTGCCATCTGCCAGGACTGTCTAAAGAATGCAGCCACCACACATGACACTCCCCATCCAGCTTCCCGGCTTGATTCACTCCCTGTTTCTTAGCACTGTCTAACTGACTGTAGAGTTTGTCACATTCAGACACCACCAACAGCAAGATGAGTTCATTTATGTACCATGAAGAAAGAAAGAACATGCCAATTAGACTATACAACAACACTGAGATATCGTTGAATGTAGGACACGCTCTGATTTCAGAAGTGTTAAATGCGGGGGAACCTCAGCATCGTAGAACTGATGAAATATGGGATATTTCACTTATCTATATTATTTATTTTCTGTTTTCCCCGCTAGAATGAGGGCAGAGTGTTTGCCTGTTTTGTTCACTGCTGGGTACTTAGTGCCTAGGACAGTGCCTTGCCCATAAATAAATACTTTTAAAATATCTTTGCAGATCCCCATACTGGCCAGCTGCCAACAAAACAAAACGTATGTGTGTGTGTATATATATATATGTATATATATCTTTGGAAATTGAAAGACTTCTCTTCATCCCCAAGAAAGCACAAGACCTGAAATTGCCTTAACACTACCCAAATAGGCTGTGTATTGGTCCGTTTCTGTTGCTTGTAACAGAGTACTGGAAACTGGGTAATTTACAAGAAATGAAATCTATTTTTTATGGTTTCAGAGGCTGGGAGGTCTAAAGTCCAGGGAACACATTTGGTGAGGGCTTCCTTCAGGTGGGAGCGCCCGTGGTGACCAGGGTATCACATGGCATGAACGGGCTGAGCAAAAGAGCTAAAATTTTCTCACTCACTGTCCTTATAAAGCCATCAGAACCACACCCATTACCATTTTACATGAATCTGAGGCAGTGCTATGCTTAAATATTAATGAAGTCTCATTTTAAATGCAAAACTGGAAACAATACAAATCCTTTCCCCCCTTCCCCCAACCCCTCACACACACACCAAGAAGTGGAAGTCAATTCAGGTGTCATGTATTTTTGAATGCATGGGCCAGAATGCTAAATCCTATTGTACTGTTGCCACACGGTGGCACCACGATGGCTACAAACAGAAGTGGCCTCCATCCCGTCCATGTTGGTCAGGAGTGATGAGAGTTTTGACTTACGCAAGATCTTCAGGAACACATGCCTCACACGTGCCTCCTTGTGTTTTGGGGTCATGTTGTTAAAAGTGTTCATTTGAACGGTTTAAAGTATACCACTTTGTGGTGCCATTTCTCCATTGCTTACTATATCAGGAGCCCCCATACACGGAAGTGGCCCAGTGTCTCATCTCTGAGAGGCCCCCCAGATTTGCTTACTCTTGACCTAGCACTCCTTCCTCTATGGCACTTCCCTGATAACCCCCTCCCCCTGGGAGAGTTAGCCTCAGCATCCCTCATCCACCCAGGCCCAGAGACTTCTATGCGTACATCCACACAGCACACTCCCAGCACCTGCACCAGGCAAGGTCGTGTGCTGGGAACTGGACTTTGGAGATGGACCAGACAGGGCTTCTCAGTACTGAGGAGCCGTGGGTGCCCAGGGGAGGCATCAAAGCATCCATCAGTCAGGGGAGGCCTCCTGGAAGAGGTGACGTCTGAGTTTAGACTTGACATTCATTAGGTTGAGAGTGTGGGCATGAACATGAAATTATTAATGACCTGTCTAGCTGTTTGTCTCATTTGTGGGACCACAATCCCCTTGAAGTCAGCAAACACACTGGCTCCATCCATTTTTCTGCCCCTCTGCTCAGCACAGGAGCTCACCACGTGGGGTAAGTGGTCAAGGTACTTAGAGCCATGCCTGACCTGCAGTAAGACTGGGTAGGTGTTAGGGTTATTCTCATTGTGGTCACTGTCATTATTGCTTTCTTTATTAGCTAGAATCAATATATGTGGGATAAGAAAATGACTGAATGAGTGAGGGTAGGATAGAAAGAGCCTCAGACCAGAGACCAGAGGCTGGACCAGAGCCTGACCAGAGGCTAAGGCTTTGCCCCTCACCAGCTATGATCCTCCCATAAAGGAGGATCCAACTTCTATAAAGTGGGAGTAATTAGACTTTTCAGGCCTGGGTGTTATAAGGGTTAGATGAAATTAGAGTGCACACGTGAAGCAACCAGCATCCAGCAGATGTCCCCTGTGAATTCTGTGCCTCCTCCTCATCCTGTGGCCTCCAGGCTCTTAGCACAAGAATGGACACGTGCATGGGCTCAGTAAATATTTGTTAATGGGTTGATAAGTAATCTTCTCATTGTTTAAAGAACTTATCATGAGACATGTTCACTTTCAGATGTTTGTCTTAGCCAGGAATGGGAAATATCTGCCATATGAACCTCTGCTCCCCACTCACCTACCCAAGGCAGACATAACTAATCAATGGTGGCACCCTGTGTTAGTCAGGACTCTTTTTTGTTGAAAATGACTGACCAGCTTAAGCAAAAAGGGATTTATGGTATGAGTGCAGCAGTAGCTCAGGAAGCCAAAGGAGCTGCAGGCAGCAGGGCAGCTCCTGGGCCCTCCTGGCACCTCATGGGGCCCCTCTCTCCTCTCTGCACTTCTCCTCCAGGTATTTGCATGTTTGCTGGCATCACTGCCTCAGGCAGGCCTCCTGGGGATGGCAGCTGGGGGCTCTGAGGTACCTCCCTCCCAGTGCAGGACTCAGGGGAAAGGTGAGAGCATGCCTCTCCCCCTCCAACCTGCAAACTTCCGAGAAGGTCTCTGATTGGCCATCTGGGGTCACTTATTCAGTGGTAGGAGGTGGGTCTCATTTACCAGGGCTAGCAGCCCACAGAAGGCCATGGAGTCATTTTCCAGAAGAAAGGAGAATGAGAAGCTGGGCAGATACCAATGATAAAGTTCCACTCCTGACCACAGAGGCAACACGAAGCCTCTGAATCCTTCTTAACACAGGGCCCAATCAAAATCAGCCCTCAAAACAAATTCTCCTTGAGATTTAGACCAAGCCTACCTACAGGGACAGTCATGGTGCAGTAGAGAAGACTCAGTTGGAGACTAGCTTAACCTGGGTTTGAATCTGAGTTGTCAGGCCATCAGGCAAGCCAATTCACCTCTCTGAGCCTCAGTTTCCTCATCTGGTGCTGTGGACTGAATGCTGTGCAAGTTCATATGTTGAAATCCTAATCCCAATGTGATGGTATTAGGAGGTGGGGCCTTTGGGAGGCGATTAGGTTGTGAGAGTGGAATCTTCATGAATGGGATTACTGCCCTTATAAAATGACATGAGAGAGCTCGTTTTCTCTCTTTGCTCTCTGCCATGTGAAGACACAACAAGAAGATGGCCATCTGCACATCAGGAAGTGGGCCCTCACCAGGGATCTGCTGGTGCCTTGATGTTAGACTGCACAGCCTCCAGAACTGTGAAAAATAAATGTGTGGTGTTTAAGTCACCCAGTGCTTGGTGATTTGTTATAGCAGCCCAAGCTAAGACATCTGTTATGTGAGTATATCAATGCCTACCTCAGACATTTTGTAAAGGTAGGTGAGGTAATCTGTGTAAAGTTTAGCACAATCCCTAGTAGATAGTAAACATGTGATAAATGTTAACTCTTATCTGAGTTTGGGTTCCCCCAGAAGCAAACTCTGAGACTAAGATTTCTGTGCAAGTGGTTTACTTGGGAGCTAATCCAGGAAGTAAAGATAAAGGAACTAGGAAGTGAGACAGGGCAGACAAGGTTCATTGGGGCTCAGTCCTGTTTGAGACCTCTGAGAGATGGGGCAGAATACATCCTAGGGTTGTCCTCCTCCCACAAGGGGCAAGGGTCCAGGGAGCTGGAGTATTTACACACCAGCTGCCATTGACCATTGGTTGAGAGCTACTTCTGGGCATTAGCTCCAGGCATTTCCAGCCTGCTCTATGCCTGGGCTGCAGGCAGAGAGTGACAGGTGTTTGCCATAAGAAGACATAGGCAGGAGGGCACCAACAAAATCCACTGCAAATATTATCAGTGGAATCTATAAGGGTTAGAATGCTGCACACACGTAAGGGATGATCTTATGAATGTCATTTCTAGGGGAGCTGAAATTAAGTGGCACGATCCTTCTTCAGTCCACAAATCCTGACACCCCTCTTCCTCTTGGGTTCCTAACCTCAGCCTTCATCTATCACACACAACTGTTTCCCCTGAAACCAGAGTGTGCCATTGCTCAGCTCTGATCTGGCCAAATCCCCAGCTCCATGGAGAATAGATATCTATTGGGCAGGTTGGAGGTTGGCCCACTTCCTCCCGCCAGGAGAAACCTAGGGGAGGGTTGACTTCCCAGAGCATCAACCCTTGGCTGTCAGAGGCCGAGTACTGAGCATTTAACTGACACATAAACATAGCATTTGTACAACAAATAGAGTCAGTCAAAATATCCCATCTACCCCCGAATTCTTACTCAGCTGCTCACCTCTGGGCCACTCCCTTCTAACCAACCTTCTTCAACATGAATAGGGCCTGCCTGGTTTCTTCCAGCTCCTCCCAGGGCATCTAGTTTGGGTTTTTTTGTTTTTTGTTTTCTTCTTCTTTGTTTCTTTAATATAGAATTTATTGAGATGCACTTTGCATAACATAAAATTCACCATTTTAAAGTGTACATTTCAGCGGTTTTTAGTACATTTACTATGTTGTACAACCATCACCACTAATTGCAGAACATTTGCATCTCCCCCAAAAGAAACCCCATACCCATTAGCAGTTAATCCCAATCACCTCCTCCCCCATTCCTCAGAAACCACTAATCTGCTTTTTGTCTCTGTGGATTTACCTATTCCGGACATTTCACATAAATGGAATCATACAACAGGTGGCCTTTTGTGACCTGCTTCTTTCACTTAGCGCAACGTTTTCAGGGTTCACCTATGTCTAGCATGACTTCATTCCTTTTTACTGATGAATGATATTCCACTGTATAGATAGAGGACATTTTGCTTATCCATTCATCTGCTGATGAACATTTGGGTTGTTTCCACCTTTTGGCTATCATGTCTAGCATGACTTCATTCCTTTTTACTGATGAATGATATTCCACTGTATAGATAGACGACATTTTGCTTATCCATTCATCTGCTGATGAACATTTGGGTTGTTTCCACCTTTTGGCTATTGTAAATAATGTTGCTATGAATATTCATATGTAGTTTTTTGTGTGAACAAGTTTTCATTTCTCTATATGTAGAAATGGAATTGCTAGGTCATATGGTTGTTCTATGTTTAACTATTTGAGGAACCTCCAGACTGTTCTCCAAAGTAACTGCACCATTTTATGTTCCCACCAGCAGTGTATGAGGGCTCGTTTCTCCACATCCTTGCCAATGTTTGTTATTTTTCATTTTTTAGTTCTCTAAAATCCTAGCCTATTGCGTGTGAAGTGGTATCTCACTGTGGTTTGGATTTGCATTTTCCTGATGGCTAATGGTGTTGAGTATCTTCTCATGGAACATTTAGTATTGATCACCACCCAACATGGAGAAAAATCTTTAGTCTTGGGCTTGGGTCTTTAGCATCTGTCAGAATCAGGCTTTGCTTTTCCTTGGCTATGAGTAGGCACTTTCAGTCTGCTCTCCAACAGAGCCCTGCTCTTATCTTTTTAGGAGCATCATACCCCTTCTGGTTAAATCAATGCCTGGTGTTAGTCAGGATTCTATTGGTTAAAAGTTTTAGAAACCAACTCACACTGGCTTGAGCATAAAGGGGGACTTATTGCCTCACCTACCTAATAAATCCCAGGGCAATGATAGCTTCAGGAATGGCTAGATCTAGGTGCCCAGTGGATATCATCTGGAAGAGTTCTCTTGCTCCCAATCTGAACTCTACTTTCCTTTAGGTCAGCTTTATTCTGTGACAGGATCTCTGCTCTTGGTGGCAAGGTGACTTCTGGAAGCCCCAGTCTCACTTCTTTGCGGTTAGCAATACCACTGAAAAGAAGACGTCTTTTTCCCAGTAGTTCCAGCAAAGTTCCCAGGAATTTCTCTAACTGAACTAACTGGTCATCTCTAAACCAATGGCTGTGGCTATGGCAATGGAATTAGCTGACAGGCTGGGCCTGGGTCTCCATCCCTAGAGCAGAAGGGGTGGGGGAGCACCCTGGGGCCTCTTTTGTAAGGGCGCTGATCCCATTCACAAAGCCTCCACTGTCATGACCTAATTATCTCCCAAAAGGCCCCACCTCCAAATACCATCACACTGGAATTCAGGATTTCAGCATATGAATTTGTGTGTGTGTGTGTAGGCAGACACAGACATTTGTCGTGAGAAACAAACAAACTTTTGCATCAATTCACTTACAGAAAGAGAAACTTAATTCTTTTATGATAAAATACCTCTCACATGCATGAGTCTCCCTAGAGCTTGTAAAAGTTGGGGTTTGATTTTTTTGTTTTTTATTGCCTCTAAATTATCAGGAAGACATTTTTTCTCTAAGCAGCAGGAGGCAGCATTCCATGTGAAGAAAATCACTGTGATCATCATTATCATCATCATCGTCACTATCATTGTCGTCATCATGCCTCCTTGTCCTCGGCAGCGGTGGGCTGACTCACCCCCAGGCTCCGCCAGGCTTGGCGCTCAGTTCTGATTGGTGGTGCGTGTGGATGGATGTGTGTCACAGCCACAGACCGCACATGCACACACAACTCCTAAGTACAACCTCACATGTTCTCCATTGCAACTGCACAAACACACATGCCTGAAGGGGGTGTGTCCCCCCACGCTGTGGGGCTGCCGGCAGAAGCCATTCTGCAAAGACTTGTTAATTCTTAGACAGTCGGGTGTGAATGTCACACTGACATTTACAGTGTGTCTTCGCCACACTCTGTCTCTCCCACGCTGAACCACGCACCTGCAGGAGGGAATGCGAGTATCAGTGCAGCAGATGTTGTGTGCCTGGGAATGCTTAAATATGTACTCTCGGTAGAAGGCGAGTGTTACCCAAACACAGAACCTGCGGGAGTGGGTAGAGAAGGGGGAGAAGGAGGAGAGATGTGGTCTGGCTTCCCCAAGCCTGTCTCTGTTTAACCTGGATGGGTAGCCTGATAAATCCCAGCCTTGGATGAAAACAAAAGGCTTTATCTTTTAAAACAAGCTCAGGAAGATGTTAAGACTTTATTATAAAACAAAACAAAATAGGACTGTGGAGTCAGAGAAATCTGATACTGAGTCCCAATTCTACAATTTAACAAGCTGTGTGACCTTGGGCCAGTCACTTGGCCTCTCTAAGCCTCCTTACATGTAAAATGGGGTTTTCCTTCTCAGGGTTGTGGTCAAAGAAAGTTAGTTAGTAGTTCATAAACTGGAACATAAAGAAATAAATATTTCACTATTTGAACTAAGTCAAGGGTGGCATGCCAGGGCAACTGTGTGTGTCCTGATATTAGAGAAATTATGAACCTTTTCTGGTCGCCTTGGATCTCAGCTTCCTGCCCCCAACTCTAGCACTCCCATGCATCCCAGGGGTGGGCCACAGATCACCTGCCCCGCAGATTCAGCCCCTTCCCAGTTCCCAGGTATCTCCGGGTTTGAGTGGCAAATGTACAGTCGGCCATCTGTATCCACGGGTTCCAAACCCAGGGACTCAATCAACTACAGATCAAAAATATTCAGGAGAAAACAACAACAAAAAATAACAACACAACAATAAAAAATAATACAAATAAACAATTCAGTATAACAACTGTTTGCATAGTATTTAGAGTATTAGGTATTATAAGTAATTTAGAGATGGCTTAAAGTCTACGGGAGGATGTGCATAGGTTACATGCAAGTAACCATGCCATTTTATAACAGGGAGCTGAGCATCATGGATTTTGGTATCCATGGGGGGTCCTGGAACCAATGCCCCAGATACTGAAGGATGACTGTATTGTGTTGTTTGGTACTATTCTGATTGCAAGTGACAGAAAATGGGAACTTATCGGTTTGTGTCACTAGAAAGTTCAGTGGTCCATATCTGGCTTCCAGATTGGTCAGATACAGTGGCTCAAACAGGTCACCTGTACCTGGGTGTACTCTGTCTCTGTCTTCTCCATGTTCTCCACATTGGCTCCATTCTTGGCAGGCTTTCCTTCATAGTCAAAAGACGGCTGCCAGCAGCACTGGGCTGACACCCATCCAAGAGGAGGCAAGTCTCTGTCCTGGCATCCTTTCTGTTCATTACAAATTATCCAGTCTGTGGTATTTTGTTATAACAGCACAAATAGACTGAGACCATGAGTCTCGCATGTGGAAGAAAACAAATAAACCTTTGGTGTTTTACGTCAGTGGTTCTCCAAGGGGGGCGGAGGCAAGTCTCTGTCCTGGCATCCTTTCTGTTCATTACAAATTATCCAGTCTGTGGTATTTTGTTATAACAGCACAAATAGACTGAGACCGTGAGTCGCCGCATGTGGAAGAAAACAAATAAACCTTTGGTGTTTTACGTCAGTGGTTCTCCAAGGGGGGCATCTGGCTATACCTGGATACACTTTTGGCCATCACGACTGGGGGTGGAGTGGGGAGATGCTACCGGCATCTCATGGGGAGAGGCCAGGGACACCTCCGAACATCCTGCAATGCACAGAACAGCCTCCACAACAAGAATTATTCAGCCCCAAAGATCAATAGCGCTGAAGTTAAGAATCCCTGCTGTACAATGCAGGCAGCTTGAGAGAAAGGACATTGTCATTGTCCTGCTTAAAACCTGGTGGCTTCCATCACAGCTGGGATAAGCTCCCAACCCCTTACCTTGATGTACGAGGACTCACAGGACCGGGATCCTGCCCCCATTCTTACCTCACAACATCCCACCTTCTGTCCCTCACTCCCTCCAGGCTCTTTCCGACATCAGGGCCTTCACACACGTTGTTCCTTATCCTCAAACACATTCTTTCCTGCTCTTCCAGTTGTTCAGTTGGGGCCTAAAAGTCACCTCCTCCGAGACATCTTCACTGGTTACAGTCTGTATCAGGTTCCCTCCATATTAGCCCATATCTGTTGCTTATAACAGAATACCTGAAACTGGGTAATTTATAAAGAAAATGAAATTTATATCTTACAATTTTGGAGGCTGGGAGGTCCAAGGTCCAGACCACACATCTGGTGAGGGCCTTCTTCTGGGTGGGAACTCTCTACAGGGTCCCATGGTGACAAGGCTCTCACACTATGAGAGAATGGGTTGAGCAAGAGTGAACTAACCTCCTCACTAGCCCTCCTTACAAAGCCATCAGAACCATGCCCGTTACTCCATGAATGGATCAGTCCATTCATAAGGGCACAGTCCTCACGATCTAATCACCACTTAAGGCCCTACCTTCAGATACTACAGTTAGATTTCCCACCCTTTTAGCACTGTTACAATGGGGGTCAAGTTTCAGTGAGTTTTGGGGAGACATTCAATCCACAGAAGCCTCCCACCTCTTCATGACTTTCCACAGCACATCACCATGATCCTTTCATAGTGATGAATCCTTTCATACAATGATGTACTGTGCCTGGTTTCCTTGTGGGGTTGGGGACAGCAGGGGAGGGTGGTCTGTCTTCCCCCTGGAATGGGAGGAACATGGACAAGCAATGTGCTGTCTTGTTTATTTCTGTACCTCCAACAGCACAATAGCTGGCACGTGTGTGAAGGTCTGAAACACTTGCCAAATGAATGAGTGAATGAATAATGAATGGAAGGAGCAGAGTCTTTGCAGTCAGACACCCCTGGACTTGAATTCTTGTTCCACCACCCCCTGGGAGTCCCTTCACTCTCCCAGCCTCCATCTCCTCATCTGTAAAGTGGGGAGTGGCTCCTTGCCACAGGTTGCTATGAGGATTACATGGGATAGCAGGTGAAGAGTGCCTGGCACCCTTCCCAGTACAGAACAGGCACTCGTAAGGTGTGCTGAACATCAAATGCATGCATAATGTAGGGACAGTCAAGTTTCTGTGAACTGTTGTTTGAGAACGAACTCTTGTGGAGGAAGACGGAGCTGGGGTGCCAGGATGGAGGCTCCTTGCAATGGAAGGGTGGAGATTGTGTGTGCTCGTGAGCAGAGCCCAGTGTCCCCAGGCAGCTTCTGCTTCTCCCTCACTTAACGATCCTCTTTTCCCCACACAGTTCCGCGGGGATCGGCAAGCCCTCATTCCTCCCTTAAGACCATGACCCTAGCTCCCCTCCTGACGAAGCCACAATCCACAGGCAAGGAGCCCACTCCCCTGCAGCCCGCCTCCCCCTCACAGGATCCAGGAGGGAGGCAGCCATTGTTACATCCCTCTTGTAAGGAGAACAGCTTCCTTGCCTGCAAGCACCACCCAGCTCTCTGTCTCTATCTGTGCCCATCTAGACTAGGCAGGAAATTAAAGTGGGTACCAGGGCATTTGCAATAAATGGCTCAGGCACCAAGCCCTGGGACCCGCGTATGCCTGCAAAAAGGACTGTGATTCCGGGGGCCTCTTTCTTTCAAGTACAATCTCCTCTCAGGCTGTTGGGGCCACAGAAGAGCTTGGATTGTTTCCATCTCTGGATATACGAAGGGTGAGGACAGCAGGGAGGACGCAGAGAAGGTGGTGAACTAGGGGAGAGATAGGCCCAGGAGTCCGTCTCCTGGGAGAGGCAGTGGTGTGGGAGGTTATGAGCTCCCCCAGGGCCTCGGGTGGGTTGATGGACCACCCTGAGCCTCAGTTCCCTCACCTGTAAAATGGAGATGGTAAAATACCTGCCGGGCTGTGTTGTTGTGACAATTAAATAAGTTAAGATACGTAAAGTGCTCTGATCTTTATTATTTCCTTCCTTCCACTTGCCTTGCAACACCTTGATTTAGGACTTCCAGCCTCCAGAACTGGGAGGCAATCAATTTCTGTTGTTTTAAGCCATCCAATCTGCGATATTTTGTTATGGCAGACCTAGGAAACTAACACAGGACCAAAAGGAGGGATCAGGAGACAAGGGCTTCTTCCAGCCTCTGTTGTTTCTCTGCTTTTCCCTACTTCCTGGGATGAACTGTGTCACCTTCAAGACTCCCAACCCTGGCATTGCCAAGCCCCAGGCCTGACCTCTGTCCCCCACATTTAGAGCCCCTCAGTTCGCTTCAGGAGTTTGGAGAAATGTCCCTCATGTCCCTCCCCATGAGGCCAGCATCTCCTGATACGAACGGCTTCCTCTCTCCCCTTCCCAGCTGTCTATATGCAGCAGGGCTGGGTGGGTCAAAACATGTGAGGCATCTTGTTCTGCTCTTATTAAGACACTGCGTTAAGCCTGGGGTTGGGGAGGAGGCTGCACTTGGGCCTCAAGAACCGGCAGTTTTCTTGAGGCTGGGTTCTTAGTACCTCTTGCTTTCAGCTGTGGCCTCCAGCACCAATTCTCCAGGCTGCAGGAAAAGTCCCATTCACCATCCTGTTACTCCAGATTTGCAAGTTCAGCTGGGCTCTCCAGGCTGCCAAACAATCCTTGTCCATTTCTAGCTTGCAATGTCAGGCCTCCTGACATTTACCTGCTTGGTCATCTCTGCTTGTAATGACCTAATGACAGGTCCCTCCTGCAGAAATATTCCAGGGCCAGCACCTTAAAATTTCCCCTTTCCACAGTAGAGTTGAGTGGATGAATGAATGAGTGAATGAATGCAAAGCTGATACAGTCTCAGATCCAGGGAGGGAGGACAGTGTGAGATCCTGGAGTGAGGCTGTGTGACCTTGGACAAGTTACTTACCTTTTCTGTGTCTCAGTTTCCCCTGAGGTTGCTGTGGGAATTCAATAAGATAATGCCAATAACATTCTTCATGCCTGATGCTAACAAAGGTTAGCTTGTCATCCAGAGCACAAGTCTCAGTATCTTTATGCCTCACCCTGTGTCCTGTTTAGTACTAATTTTCTTAGGTCCAACCTAATCTTTTTTCAAACTCAGCTAATTCATCCACTGCTGAGTAATTTATTGTCAGAGACAGTGGTGATGGACATGGAACAAAGGTTAAGACGCTGTGGGCTGGATGCATAAAAGATGCATTTTTAGTTTGAGGAAACAGTATATGTAGAAAAATCATTTTCATGCCAAAAAGGGCCCTGGACTAAATTAAACCTCTTGAGTTAACCACTAATTAAAACATTACAATAGCAGCACAGGCTACAGTCAGTGGGTGCAGCTTGAAGTCACATCCTTATGAGTCTTCATGTTGGAAAATGACTGCAGGTCATTAAAAATAAGAGCATGGCTTAGTGGCCATGCTCAAAGAGAAATAATTGCTGTTTATTTCAGAAGGTCTTCTCTCTCCCCCTTTATTTAAAGCATCTAGGAGATTTGATAGACAATCAAAATCCAATAAGAGATGAGAAGTAAGAAGATAATCAATCTCCCACCCAGTCCCACTCCCTTGGGACCCAGCAGGGGTGAGGACAAACTGGAGCTCAAAACACTGCAAAATATGCAGTGGCACAACACAGGCTGTTGTTAGGCACATGCCTTCTGCTGCAAGAAAATCAGTGCTGAGCGGAACTTCTGGATCCTGTAAGTGATGCATGCACAGTATCTTCAGCCTGCAAACCATTTCCACTTTCTTTACATCAAACATCCTGTGCACCCAGCCCGGTAGGAGAACTGAGGCTCAGAGGGGTGATGTAACTAAAGGAGTGCAGCTGGGATTGAGTCCCAGTCCCCTCAGAGGAAATCCTGTGCTCTCCTCACCAGAATAGGGTGTCACTGTCCTCCCCTTTGTTCCCGAACAAACCCAGGTTCATGTATGAGACACAGTGGCCTGAGAATTGATTTAGAAGACGACACCCCAGGAAGAGCACATGGCCTGGTAAAGACCTACTGGGATGTGGCCTCAACTTTTGTACTTGGTAGAGAAAGGTGATTCCAAATAGACCCAGATGCTTGGAAGGCATCAAAAGAAGAGGAGAGTTTGAGGGAACAGGATATGTAAAAAATCATTGCTGTGCCAGGAGAGCATTCCAGTCAATCCAAGACTAAGGTTTCTGTGCTTTTCCAGACCCTGATGTGGGTGTGGGCTGTGGGGAGTGAAGGAGACTCACTGGCCTGTTTCTAGTGATTTAAATGGAAGGTAATTATAGTATGCTGGATGCCACATTAGTGACAACTTCTGATAAGGGTGATGGTGCAAACCTGCATAGCTATGATGGAGATGACACTAAGGACCCAAACAGGCATTCTGCAGAGAAAGCTGCATCCCACAGTCTTCTGGGCATCCACAAACAACTAAAATTACTTTCTTTCTGGCTTCCCAGAATCACAACATTCACTGGCTTAATTGCCAGGGGCCAGCTAGGCAAGAAAACCAAAGTTCATGGTTTCCAGGATGTCTACGGCTTTTCCTCCTCCTCTCTTCCCCCTTTCTTTTATATAAATCATCTCACTTTCTGAGATGAAGTCAATCTATATTGGTTCCCTTCTTTACAAGTAAATAGTGTGCAAATAATTAGCTCAATGTTTCTGAGTTATTCTTTGAGTCTATGCTCCATCACTTGCTAGCTGAGAAATGACCTTAGCATGTCATTTAACCTTTTGGACCTCATTTTTCTTCTCTGTAATACTTGCAAGGATTAAATGCAATAATCGAGTCTATGCTCCATCACTTGCTAGCTGAGAAATGACCTTAGCATGTTATTTAACCTTTTGGACCTCATTTTTCTTCTCTGTAATACTTGCAAGGATTAAATGCAATAATCCATGTAAAGAGTTATACACATGCCTGACTAGAGGAGAATCCATTTCTTTGTTTTTTTCCAGCTTCTAGAGGCCTCCTGCATTCCTTGGCATGTGGTCCCACCCTCCCTGTTCAAAGCATCTTCTGATCTCTCTCATTTCTGCCTCCTTCTTCAGACTGCATCTTCTGATCTCTCTCATTTCTGCCTCCTTCTTAAGACTGTTGTGATGACATTGGGACCACCCAGACAATCCAGGATCATCTCCCCATCTCAACAGCCTTACTTAGCCACATATGCAAATTCCCTTTTGTCATACAAGGAAACAAGTTGCTATCTATTCACAGATTCTGGGGATGGGAATGTAGACATCTGGGGAGAGGAGGGTCATTAGTCTGTCTACCACAATCATTAATGTTTTTATCAAGATTTGCTCATTTAACTCACTTAATGCTCACTAAACCCCATGAGGTAGATATAATTTTCTTCTCACTTGGAAACTGAGGCACAGAGAAGGAACTTGCCCAAGGTCACATAGCCAGTAAGCACGTAAAAGGACAGCTTGGGGAGTCCATGTTCTCACCAGCTGGAGTATGTAAGTGGCATATAACAGGCACTATATCAATGTTAGTTATTGTGAGAAATGCCCTCACCTGTCCTATGCCAAAGGATGGACACGGAGAGGCGCAGCGAAGCAAGACTTTAATTGTAGCCTCATAAGATTCAGGCGTCTGAACGACAGGGACAGGGAAAAGGGCTGTAGCAAGCAATTTATTCCCTAGTGTGCAAGTGCCTCCCCCCACTTCCTCATTGGCTGAGTACTACCAGGTGCACAATCCTCCGGATGGCTAAAATTTATTACCCCCTTGCAATGCAAAGGATTCCTTCGTCGGGGAAGGGGGGTGGTTAGGACAAGCCTGCAAAAAAAGGCCTGCTTAAGCCCTGTGAAGGGAGAAACACCAGGGAATGAAGAAAACAATGGGGGCTGCTAGTAACTAATTACCATCTCAAGGAGAGCCATAACTGTTCCAAGAAAACTATAGGGGCTAGTAACTAATTACCATCTCAATAAAACACCCTCAGATAAGTCATTTCTAAAAATGAATCACCTACATTATTTTCTTAGTTATTATTACGGTTATTTATACTAAAATTAATATAATAGTCCACACCTCGTATGCTCTTGTGAGAATTAACCAATTAACGTCTGAAAAGTCCCAGACACTAGGTCCTCAAATGGTATTTACATTTTTCCAGTCCTACTAATAAGCCCTTTCTTTTCACTACGGAGAAGACGGCGTTCACTCGCCCTCCCCAAGATGGCGTCACCTCGTCCCCCATCCAATCCGCTCACTCAAGATGGCGCCTATTGCAGTAAAGCCGTATCAGCCCTTCTCAAGATGGCGCCTACGCTAGTCCTTGATACCTTCCGCCCTCTTCAAGATGACCTTAGCAGTTAGCTGCAACCCTCGGCGCCCCGTTTGACCTTTCCAAAATGGTAGCTGACGCAACACGCACCCTGTTCTGACCTCCTCAAGATGGCGCCAAGATCGCAGACTCACGCATGCTCAGCGTCGCTGCCAAAGACGCTTCCGGTCGCGCCGGAGGCAGGTGCGGGAGGACTGCGCGGACTCGGGAAGCGTCTATGTCGGGCCGGGACGGTCCGGCGCGACCATGGACCGGAGAAAGAAGCCTTTGGACGTCACGGCCTCCTCGGTGAGTGAGGGTGTGAGATGACACTACGGGTTCCTGGTTCTCCCCGCCTCCATATGACGAGCATCTCGATCTAGTCTGTTTCTTCATCCGGGGACCCGGGTCTGACCACTTCCCTTCAGCACGAATCCTGACCTGGCTTTTGTCCTCCCGCTGGGGACCCAGGCCCGTTTTCTCACTTGCAGGACCCTGTCCCGGCGTCCTCTCTGGGTTTGCGCCTCCCTGGGCCGGTCTCCCCACCGCAGGGACCCGGGCGCCGCCAGCCTGGTCTTCCTGCAGGCGGGGAGGAACCCCGGCCTGCGCTTGCTGTGTAGACATTCCCCTCCCTGGTTTCTTCTCCAGTTAGGGGTCAGCACGGCCCTCCCAGAACATTAGAGTGTGACTTATCGACAGTGCCCAGCGTCCCCCCTTCAGAACCTCAACAGTTTTTAATGCGCCCATGGGGTGCGCTGCCCGGGAGCTGTGAGGTCTGACGACTTGTAAGCAGTTTTGTTAAAGTAGCTGCTCAGGAAGAAAACTTGCTCTGGGCACGTTGATTGTGCCCACATGGTATGCACTTCTCTGAATCCTCCCAGCTGCTTTAGCAAGTGAGGTAGGCGCTGTTCATATCCCCTTTTTGTAGGTGATGAAATCGAGGCTCAGAAAGGTGAAGTCGCTTTCCCCAGCTTACCTACAGAATTCTAGGTGAAGACCGGCCAGCCACCAGAAAAGAAACAAAAGAATTCTTAGTAGTAGAAACCAGCTCATTCAGTCTGGTTGCCTTTTCCATTACATCAGGGCATATTGCCTAACCTTTTATTTAATCTTGAGTTTACTGCGGATTATTAGGATGCAAAGGGAGTACAAGGGAAACATCTACGTGTTCCAATATTTGAATACCTTTTCTTCATCTAATATTGAACGTTGGTACTGGTTACTAGGTTTGAGGATTGGGAACCAAAAAGCTATAAATACTAAAGTCAACCTATCCTGACAAGTTAAGATTAGCAATAATTATAATAGGAATGCTACCTGGGAATTGATAATCTTCTGAACATCTTGCTTTATTTTTTTTTTTAAAAAAAGATGACCGGTAAGGGGATCTTAACCCTTGACTTGGTGTTGTCAGCACCACGCTCACCCAGTGCGCAAACCGGCCATCCCTATATGGGATCCGAACCCGTGGCCTTGGTGTTATCAGCACCGCACTCTCCCGAGTGAGCCACAGGCCGGCCCAACATCTTGCTTTTAAAACTCAAAATAGTTGTAGAATAGGAAAATGTAGGGCTGGAAAGTTGATGCGGTTAAGAAAGCTTAGAAGAAAGGGTGAACGTTTTTCATTTGTTTTTAAGAATTTAGAATATTAGATCCTAGAATGAAACTGCCCTTTGCATTATTAAAATCTAAGGTTACTTTTAAATTGATTTCTTCCAAAATAGAAATCATTGAACTTAGTCATTTTTATTTGCCATAGAAATCGGTTCATGATAAATATTATTTACAAATGTTCATGTGTGTAAACGGCTGTACATGATCCTTTAAAGAGGAAACTGTCATTATACCCTTTTCTGCAGAAGGACAGTGGTGTGACTGATACAGCTGAGGGAAAGGCACAAATATTCACCCAACTGCTCCGTTCCCTCACCCTGGCCGCCTTTTCCATTCCTGAACCGTGTGATTCTGCTAAACGCGCAGTTTCTAAAACAGACTAAATCAGACTTGGAGTGTTCTTGTCATTCACTCAGTCTACTTTATTTCTGGCTGTTAAAATCTTGCCCATCTTTTAAGGCTCAGCTCAAAGCTTTCTCCCTCCAATCACTCTGGACAGAAAGAAATGCTCCTTCATCTGAACTCTTATGCTACTTTTCTTCCACTGTAAAGTCATTTATTACATTTGTTACATTTTTCTGGTACTGTAAGTTACCTGGCTGTTTGAGGCAGGAAGTATGTCTAATTCATGTTTGTATCCTGCTGTTCAATGTTGTGTCATGCACATACTGGATGCTCAGATAGTTGCTGAACAAAGATAGAAATAATAAATTGTTGTGATGATTAAATGAGATTACAATATGAAAGGGTGCCAGTCATAGGGAAGGTGCTTAATTATGTTAGTTGAATCTGAATCTAAAACATGCAGTCTTCATTTATTTACTTTTCTGTATCACTCTCCCCTTGCCCAGAGGAAAGCCTTGAGTGTTGAAAGTTAGAGTAGAAATGCATTTCAATAGAGATGGAATAAAATATAACCTAATTTAATTTTGTACTGGATTCTACATTTAAAGATTTAATCTTGTGTCCATTTAGAGGAACTTGAAATCTTGGTTTGAGAATCACAATGACATAGAAATCCAATCACCTGCTAGAATTAATTAAAATGTTTTTGTTTACTTACTGTTTTTTTTTCCTAGTTGGTAGATCTTAAGGCCGAACTCTTCCGAAAACAAGAAGAATTCAAACAAGAAAAACTTCTAAAAGATTCTGGAGTTTTGGGAAAACCAAAAACAGCTAATAAGGTAAAAATAAGATCTAATTATCTCCATCAATTCCAAACATGGGAGAATTATGCCATACTTAAGTTGTTTGAAAGTTTAGTGGTGTCTGCTGTATATAAATGTTAAGGAAAAATTCCTGTCCTATATTTGAACATCTGCATGAAATATTTCAAATATTAAGATAGAAATTAGTAAGGTTATTACAAAGCACATTATAATGCTCTAATTCTTTAGCACTTCTTTTGGAAAAGTGTGTGGTATTAATGATTGTTTGCATTCTCATGGAAGATTATGTGGTTATATAAGTGTTACAAATCCAGAGATAAACAACTAGATAATATAGAAACATAGCACAAAATATTAGGATCTTTAGGAGTTGCAAATGATTTTTCAATTTTGTAGGTAATGATATCTGCTATATGTATTATTAATTCTTTAATAGGTACATTTTTATTAAAATCTTGAATTAAGTTGTAATGATTCAGGAAATAAAAGGTAGTAAAAGAAGTAACTCTATGCAGTTGCATAAAGAAATTTGTTATACAGTTTGGCGCTTTTTTCCCCCCAGCTCCAACTTTGCTGTGTACAGCCAGTCTATTAGTAGGACGTAGATTAGCTGTCAGAAGATCTAGTTATCTCCAGTGATTTATGATTTATAAGATCTGACGATCTCCTTTTTTTTTCTGAAACACCAGTAGAGATTTCTTTTCTGCAATCATGGGGGGGTTCTGTTTTGTCTTTTTAAATTATTCTCCAGAAACCAAGTATCTGGAGCAAACAGAATGCAGGAGTTTCAAATCGAGCTGAGAAGGATGCTGAACAGAAGATTGAGGAACAGAAGACTTTAGACAAAGCAAGGTAAAATGAAGTTGTGATAAATGTAGTTACCTTTGAGCCTACTTAAGCAAAGAAATGAAAAGTTCAAATTTTACTTTTTGTTTGTTTTTGGCAGCTGGCCAGTACAGGGAAAATTTTACTTTTCCATTTACAATTTTGATTTTTAGCATACTTCTAGCCCA
>NW_007726296.1:570684-571678 GCF_000696425.1 Galeopterus variegatus | reverse complement strand
AGAAGATAAGACATACCTCATTTTAAAAGATGAAACAGAGTCCCACTTTGAGCCTCTGTTAGGCACTAAGATTACCAACAAATTCTTAAGAAGTGTTCTCATGGTGTGGTTCTGGGATAGGTGGTATAACTCTAGCATTTAGAAACCCTAAATTTTTCCCCCAACTTTTTATTTGGAAAACTTCAAACCAACAGAATAATTGGAAGGAGGGTACAATGAGCCTTCGAATATTCTGCCTAAATTCACCAATTAAGGTCTCGCCACATTTGCTTTCTATCCCTCTCCCCCTCCCCTTTTTTCTCTCTCTCTCTTTCACACATATATGTATACATGTATATGTGTGTGTGTAAAGAGAGAGAGTGTTAGGCATCCTGGTACTTTACCTCTAAATATTTTAGCATACATCTTCTAAGAACAAGGACATTTTCCGNTGTTTGGGGGCTTGTTTTTCTTAGTGTTTGACCTGTCCCCAACAGACATGAGACTTTACTTAAAGATATATTAATTTTTAAGACAGCTTTCTCCCTACTGGACATATTCTCAGAATTTAAGTTTTTTCAAAAGGTGCTATAATCTTTTATTATTTTACTCTGTATATCAGAGATTTTCTGGGCTGTGCTTTTTCTGTGCAGCAAGTTTTACATAGTACTTTGGTTTCACTGTGCTTGGGAGGAGTCAAGTCTGTTCACAGTCTGCAGAACATTTGTCTCTCTCCAGAGCTCAGAACAGGCGAGGACAGTCCCAGGCTTCTCCCAGACGGTGGAAGGCCGTGGGCAAATTACTTATCCATTAAGACTCTATCTGTGAAGTGAGGCAATTAATACTGAGCTCATGAAATCCTTCAGGGGATTAAAGGAAATACATAGTGTCTGACACTTAGCAAGGCTGCAGGTTAAGTGTCCCTTACCCTTGCACTCTGAATTCCATCTTTCTTACCCAACTGAAAAACTGTTCTTTAGAGACGCTAATGACATCCTCATCTGCTAAATCCAGC
>NW_007726296.1:568040-568746 GCF_000696425.1 Galeopterus variegatus | reverse complement strand
AAGAAGTTGGTCTTGAGATCCCTTAGAGAAGCTTAATAATAAGCCATGGATGTCTGGGGACCCCTGTCTAAAAACAGCAGTGCAAAGAGTTTTGCATTGAATATGGTGATCCTTTCGGAAGGTTGCAGATAGAAAATGTGTTGTTTAGACATATCTCTCTTTTTTGGCATGTAATTTAAGTTGCATATGGCAGTTAAATTAAGTTGTTGGAATCATAGCTCAGTTCATTTATTCATTCACCAAATACTGATTGAGCACCTACTGTGCACCAGGTATTGTTTTAGGCACTGGGACACAGTAATGAACAAGAGAAACATGGGCCTAGTTCTCCTGGAGCTTCTGTTTTAGTTGGCAGAGCAGATGTGGTGGGTCTGAGGATCTCCTCAGGGTGGTGTGGTCAGTTGTTGTCACATTGTTAGGCAGAGCCTCTTGACAGGTGGTGGCTGTCAGCCTGAGGATGGGAGAGCCTCACCAGGAGGGACAGTTGAAAGACCATTTCTCATACTTGTCTTTTTTTTCCTAGGGAAAAATTGGAAGAAAAAGCCAAACTGTATGAAAAAATGACTAAAGGAGACTTTATAGGTAAATGTAATGATTTATTTATACTTCATTCTCTATAATTCTTACAGCTCTTTGGTATTATATTATTTGTTAAAGTAACTGTAAGAATAAGGTGAAATTTTACAAATCAAATTGATTACTTTCT
>NW_007726296.1:566499-567091 GCF_000696425.1 Galeopterus variegatus | reverse complement strand
CAGCACGGCTGCCTAACCTGGCCTAGCATGGCTGGGGCCTGGGCAGCACGAGAGATGTGGGATTGGCACTGGGTCACTGGCTGCCTCTTCCCAGACAGCGGGGCCACTTCCTTGCATGGCAGGGAGCCCAGCGTAGGAAAGTCAGACACTCGACAAAGCTAGGAGCTGTGTTCCTAGCTGAAGAAAGCGTGTTCCTGAAGAGGCGGTAGGGTGGCCATCTACCAGGAGGTCTGCCTCGCACGTGGTATTGAAACCAAGCCTTGGGAGAGGAGATCTCTTTCCCATTCGATGTATTTTGTGGCTTTTTAAAACAAATTTATTTTGTTAATTTCTCTTGATTCACATTTTACTTGTATTGTGAATATAGAAATCAGATCCAAAGAAGTGTGGATGTGGAGATCTGCTTTTGTCAAAGCCTCAGGCCCACCTCTAGGTAAATTGGACCTGCTTGTTTGAGCAGGTTACATTTTGGAGCCTCAGTCTGGGTGGATGACACCACCACCCAGTAATGTATATTAAATTCAGCATGGTGAAACTTCATGCAGCCATTATTTGTGAATACATGAGCTATCCTGGTTTAAATTAAAGTCAT
>NW_007726296.1:554673-565812 GCF_000696425.1 Galeopterus variegatus | reverse complement strand
CTTTCAGTGTATGTTTTAGCTCCTCTAGTAGATCATAATCCCTGAGGTCAGATAGTATCTTATACATCTCTATGTACCCTGCATAGTTTGGCCAGGGCTCTGTGCCTTGTTTGAGAGTGGTGTTCATTAGCTTGAAAAGAACTCAGGTGACTTTTTGCCTATACTGTGTCCTTTAAAACACTTACCATAGCACAACAATGTAATTAGGGTAAAGTAGTCCAGCCCACACAATTAGAGATGTATATTATACCAATAGCAGAAAATCTGACAACATGAGAGGTACAGTTCTGCTTCAGCATCATGTAATTGGCTGGATGAGTCGCTTAAAACCAAATGGTCACGTTATCTTAAAATGTCATTCTGAGATGGCATTGCTCACTCAGGTAGTGTATTGATAAGGCAACTGAAAACCTTAGGCTTTTAAAAGAGTTTTTGGTGTGGTATATGTTTCCCATGGCCTGTTTACAGCTTTCCTGTTGGGTTCCCAGCTGGCTGTGTCTTTGCCCATGTTCCAGGGGTGGAGGCGTCAAGTCGTGGACCGCCAGGGCAATGAGCTGCCCACGATGAATGTGACTGTTCCTGTCAGTTCCATGCTTGGTTTTCTTCTTTGATGTTAAGTATCTGAAAATGGATTTTTATGTCCTAGATGAAGAAGTAGAAGATATGTACCTCGTGGATTTCACACAGAAGATCATAGACAAGCGCAAAGAAATGGAGTCATCTGGTGCCAACAGAGATTCTCGAAAGGCAGGAGAAAGGAATGATGAAGAAGAAAGTCTTCTTGAAGGAGATATACCTCCTCCCCAAGACCCCAGCGAAGAATGGTTCGTGGTATTGTGGTTTAGATCAGAGTAACAGCCTCAGACATGCACTGACTTTTTGAGAGTGATTTTGTTTGGTTGTTGTCAAACCAATTCTTCTTCTTCCTGGGTATTCTGTCTTTTGAGACTCCTCTGTAAGAGAGATTGGATTAGGCTGTTATAGATGTAAAAACAGTAGCTCTAATGAAGAAATCATAATTACAAACAATGACTGAGCTTCTGCTGTTTGCCATGCACTGTGCCGGGCCCGGAGGTGCTGTCCTGGCTCACCAATGTGAGGGGTCATTTAGGGCAAGCATGTTCCTTTGTTAGCTGTGCTGCTGCCTTACCCATGTTCTTGTCCGACATCGTGGAGAGTCATCTTCAAGGAAGTGGTGAGCTCTGTTTCCAGCAAAAAGAAGCTGGCAGAGTTGGAACAGTAAGCCTTACTCTGGCTGTGATGTTTTCTGGCTGTGCAGTATGGACATTGCAGGCACTGGACTGCTCCAACTCCACCTTTACTGTGTGACCTTGGTCAAGTACATCCTCTCTGAGGCTCAGTTTCCTAATCTGTCAGATAGAGATTATAATGCCTTATTCCTGTGATTGTTTGCTCTTAAAGTCCCTTCAGGAAGTTAAGAGTATCCTGGGCTACCCACGAAACTGCTGTCTGTGGGGTATAAGCCGGCATTTTGCAAACTTTTATAATTAAAATTTTTCTGAGTTTTAGCTATATGTAGATGAACAATGGAGGAATCAAACTAGTTTTTTCCTTATAAAGAGACCAATGTGTCAATAAGTAAAGAGATCAGAATGAAAATTCTGTTGTAATGATTTTCTCTATCTAAGACATTGTTACTAAGAAACTTGTTCAGCAGTGCTTGAAATTGCTTAGAGATCTACTGATGCTCTGACAATTTCCTGGGAATGACACTGCCTTCACACCCTCCTGCCTGGGGAGCCCACCCACCCTCCCTTCAAGGCTCAAATGTCCTCATCATGGGGGGTATTTTTTAGGAACTGATCAGGACTGTTTGCAGCATTTCTTCACTTTTTGTCAGCCTTGGGCCCTGTGGGCAGTCATTTATGAGCAAAAGAGAGCAGACCCAGTTACTGGGGCTGACAGAGAACCCACCTCTTCATACGGATGAGGGTGTCCACATTGGTCCAGAAATAACATTCTCATTGGGATACAACTAGTGTCTTACCTACCTTCTAAAAAACTTATGTCTGAAATAGTTGGATGTCGTTTGGGGTAGGTATCTGGCTTCTTGCTGTAAGGAACCAAAAGAGAAGAGTCTGCAGTCTCTTCCATCGGTGCCTTTCTTCATCACTCTGATCTAAGTGACTACTCCCCATCTGAGCTTGGGTAGCCCTCAAAATACTTCCTGCTCTTTGGGTCTTACCCTTTTTTTTATTATTGACACATACCAGACCTCATTACCAGAAAGAAATCTGAGGCAGACGTTTGGTAGTCCTTATGTCCTGCCTAATGTGGTTAGTAAGCATTTTGTGGGCCTGCCTTTTGAAGGTGGCATGATGGCTAGCTCTCCTTGGGTTGCCCCCCAGTTGCTTGAGAAGACTGTTGCTGGAGGGGCTCCATGAGTGGGTGCCGATTAGATGGAGCAGTTGCTGCCTGCTGTCTTGCCACTTCTGTTTTGGCGGAATCTGTGTGTTTTGGAGGCCTCTCCAGAAACAGAATCATCTATGATTACTTTTCATAGCAGAAATCTCATCTCCTTTGAAAGGTCTAATGTCTTTTAAAAATCTTTTGCTTATTAATGCCTGTATGATTACAGGCGATTTGCCAGTGATTTGAAGAGTTTGGAGGGCAATTGAAGGTGTCACATGCCACCATATGGTGAAAGAAGACACACTGCAAGCAGTTCTGACACTTTTTTCGTTTTAAATTAAGCTCCAGAATTGTAACCACTTGTAAAATCCTTTCGGTAGTAAAATTCCAGGTGGTGGAAAAATCTTTCCACAAAAATACTGTAAATAATTACACAGACCATCTGGCTAAATCATTTTCTTCCCCCATTCATTAAAAAAAAAAAAAAGTGGGGGGAGAAAAACTACTTTCTGCAGTTGAAGGTTTTATTTCTTGTGATAATCAGCTTTAGGGCTGTAGTAATGGATTCCCAAATGTTCCATTTTTAAATCACAGGCTAACAGTTAAAATTAGCGTTGCTTGAGAGGAACAAAGTTGCTAGCAAAACAGAGCTCCGTGCATGCTGGTTCTGACCTTGAACTGGTCCACTAGCTGATGCTTATTGGCCCCTCACCACAGTTAAAGCTCCTGCTAAGGCTGTAGGAGATTCCCTGCCCATAATTTAAAAATCTGTTGCATCATAATGAAGTCAGAATACTTCATTTTGCCTTTCTATCTGCTTTCTGTCATCCCTGTCTCTCCCTACTGTCTAGTTTGGGCGAAAATGAGGAAGGAAGTGTGTTGTTGGGCTTCCTCCTAGTTAGTTACATTAAGACACTTCTAGGGGCCAGCCCGGTGGCGCACTGCTACAGTGCACCGCTTGGGAGTGTGGTGGCGCTCCCGCCGAGGGTTCGGATCCCACGTACAGACTGGCCGCTCACTGGCTGAGCAAGGTGTGGGCGCAACACCGAGGGTTGCGATCCTGTTGCCGGTCCCGGTCCAGTACGGGCGCCACACTGAGGGTTGCGATCCGTTGCCGGTCACGAAAAAAGACAAAAAGGAAAAAAAAAAAGACACTTCTAATTCATTGAGAAGAATTATAACAATTAGAAGAAATGAGGGAAGGAATAGAAAGTCAGACTTGAGAAGACTATGAGGAAAAGAGCAAGTTGAGAATGTTGGGAAAAAAGCAAAGTTATTAAGATGCTGATAGAATATTTGGAATTGTTTAAACTAGATTAAAGTAGATTCTTAGATGTTACAGCACAATTCTGTGACTTATCTTTGAAATCAGAGACATAAATGATCAATTATTTTCTACAGATTCTAGATATAAGATTTTTAAAAGGGCACAATGAGCTTATCACGTGTCAACTTTAGAAAGAATGTTCCTATCAGTGGCAGCGGTCTTTCAGGTTGAAGGTTCCTGGTGCTGAGGCCGACGCTGCTTCTTCACTCTGCGTCAGCTCCCTGACTTAGGGACCTGCACGTCGTGCATAAAGGCTTCTTCACATCTTCTCACTTTCATTTCAGGGTGGATTATGTGGACTCCTTAGGGCGATCCCGGCGCTGTATGAGAAAGGATTTGCCACATCTGCTGGAGATGGATAAAAATCTTCAGGGGAGACTGTAAGTGTGTGATATGCAGAGTTTTGCCCCATTCTGAAACACAGCCACAGGGATTGTTTTGTGGGAGAGGCTGTTTTATAATTAATTATCTTTGTCATTCTAGTAAGGAGATCTTTTTGATGTATAAAAATATTTATTGAAGTACTTTTTAGTAGTTAGCATGTACACACACACATAATCTATGCTCAGAGAACAACTGAATGTTTGGTCATTCATATTGTGAGTAGAGCTATATTTATTTAGAAGGATGTCTCATTATGGAGCAACAAATATGGAATGAAGCCCAAACCAACAAATCAGACTTTGTGGTGAGAGAGGTTTCAGAATATATGCTTGGTTATCCCACAGGCAAGTGGGGCCAAGGAGGCAGTTAGCTTGTTCACTTTTTCTTTATGCACCTTTGCCTTTTTGAAGTAAGGGCTTTATAACTAGATTTTTTTTTTTTTTTTTTAATGCAGGCTCTAAGACAGACTTAAGAGATAACTTGGTAAAACCTCCCAGGGAATAAAATTTCTCTTACCATGGGCAGCTGATATGTGAAAAGTGCTGGGAGAAGCTCCACCTAGACCATGTCCTCCAGGTTCAGGCATCTCACGGCCAGCCTGAGCTGGGCACAGGGGAGAGCAGAAACCTCGAGCCTCTTGGGGTCTAGCCATCCGTGAGGACGGGAGGCACTGCTGGGGCTGCAGTGTCAGGCAGCTTCCATGTCCCTGGACAAGTGATCATCCAGGAAGGCCCGGAGTTCTTCCTCCCTGCCCGGGCCACCTCCCACCTGTTCAGCCCAGGACCAAGGTGGGAAGGAAAGTTATTGGTCTCAAGTGCAGAGGCAGGATTCCGTTATGCTAATGTAACAAGTCTGGTGCTTGAGTAAGAAAGAAGAAAATTATTCTATTGATTTTCCAGTGGGTCAGAAACCTCTGTGGGGAGCTCTGTTTATCGAATAGTGTTGCTTCTTCATGATCCAACTGACTGAACTTAAGCATTGATATCTCATAGTCCTTATCTAATGATAGGTTTTGCTCTATTTTCCTACTAGTTTCATTAGTCCTGCTAATGAAAAAACTCTGTTATCTGAAGACATGAGAAAAGAACTTCAGCGCCAGCAATGGGAGGAAGAAGAGAGGGAGGCTCTGGAAAGGCCGATGGGGCCCGTGCATTATGAAGATATCCGGGAAAATGGTATAATTATTTTCTTGCAGCTTTTTAAATCATTTTTGTAATCTTGAACTCATGGCAGGCATAAAGGGAAGTATTCATAAAGCAATGGCTCTTACATAGAAGTAAAAGATTCTGCTTTGGAAATTGAAAATATCCCCTTTGTTCACTTCATAGCCTAAAAAGTACTTATGTTGGGAATAGCTTCCTGAGGGTCTGTCATCCCGAGCATTCACTCCCCAAGAGAACTGGAGATAGCCCGTGGTTGAAAACTAATGAGTCTTTGCAACACTTATCACTTGGCAGACAAGATGAAAACTAGTTGTAACATTTTTTTTTTTTTGCTTAGCTGCTTGCTTTCTGGTTTTTTGTTTTATGTTTTTGTTTTAACTTGTGCGAAATATCACTGTGTTTGTTTTTTGCTTTGGTAGGATATTTGGCTTGAGCGTAGTTTACTGATCAGGAAAATCTAATCTTTTGGATAATTTTGACTTATTTCAGAGGCCCGGCAACTTGGTGTTGGTTATTTTGCCTTTGCCAGAGACAAAGAGTTGAGAAACAAACAAATGAAAACTTTAGAGATGCTGCGTGAACAGGTACAGATTCATTTCAAAGCTGGTGCTAAGGAGTTGAGCAGTTGGTTTCATGTTGCATCACACTGCAGAAGAATCTAGTAAATTGATTAGATATCAAAATTGATATTTAAAACAATGTTGTAGGTTGCATGAAGATAACTGCCATACTGTTTAGTGCTTCAGTCTTTAAAATTATAACTGCTCAGAAGGAGCCTGTGTAACTTTGATATTTTAAATCTGGTTTCAAATATGGTATTTTTGAGATGGCCTGGGTAAGATATCAGAAGGCTCGTGTAAGAGTGCTTCATTCTGAAGGTCTGAACGATAGCTTCTTAGAGGTGGCATGAAAATTCGTCACTTTAGTCTATTTTTAGAAGAAAATTATTTCATCCTTTTGAACAGAAATATTGTGTGTTTGGCTTCAAGCAAGTAATTTTCTAATTTTCTTTCTGTTCAGACAACGGATCAGAGAACAAAACGAGAAAACATAAAGGAAAAGCGAAAGGCCATGTTAGAAGCAAGGCTTGCCAAACTTCGACAAAAAAAGATGAAAAAACCAAAAGAAGATGGAGCAGAAGAAGAAAATAGAGGTATATCATGGCTCATATTTCTGAACTTCAAAAGGGAAAATTTTAGTTCATTGAAATCTCACTAATAGGACTAGCAGTATGGAAATTAGCCATTTAGTTTTATGTCTAAGCAAGCGGTGTACCTTTGAGGTACTGCCAGGAGCAGTTTTTATAACCAAAGTGATGTGGAACGACACTCCAGTATTTTTAGGCTATAGACAAGGACATTAGTGAACAGTACATTGGGTTGCTTCTCAGAAGAGCACAGTTTAGTTACTGAGATTTGGAGAAAAGATATTTTAAGATAAAGTTTAGTTGTGCACATGTACATTAAGTCTAAAAGTTTTTTGTTATGGCTGTAATTTTTATTGGTTATTATGTATTCGTTTTTTTAAAAAAAACATATTCACAAAGTCAGGAAGTAAAGAATTTAGGTGTATGTCTATAGACAGCTTACCAAAGCTTATCAAAGAACTTTGCTCCAGAAGTTGATGATTTGGAACTTGGATCACATTTTCCCATGGAAACTGTTAACTGCTGTGGTCAGACTAACTAACTGTATGAGTTATGGTAATGTAAGCTAACTGCCATGACAAGGAGACCCCTACGTAGAATGGCGTACACAAGATAGAAGTCTTGTTTAAACAGACAAATGAAAGATAGAGACATACTATTTTCACACTTCAGAGGTGGGTGGGTGGGGTATCCAGGGCAGGTTAGTAGCCCTGCCCCAGATTGTCACCCAGTTTCTGCCATTCCCTAGAGTGTTGCTCTCATCTGCACAGTGGAAACTTGCTTCCCAGTGCTGCTTCATGATCCAGCCCAGGGGAGGGGGGAGCGACTTCCTTTTTACATGACCTACATGTTTTCATCCCAGTGGCCAGAGCTCAGTCCCATGGGCCACTCCTAGCTGCAGGGCAAGCCAGGAAATGGACTCTCCAGTGAAGTGACCATGTACCCAACTGACACTTGGGGTGTTCGATTACCAAGAGGAACAAGGAGAGTGTGGGTGTTAAGGGACATTTAGAAGCCTCTGTGGCTGTCACAAAAAGCCATATGCTAAGCCATGGGCCATGTTCTATCCTCTGAATAAAACTTCAATTTAGGTTTGAAAAGAGATTAGAAACTTTTAGGAATTTGAAAACCATTTGTTTAGTTTCATGTTAAATGCCTTCTGTATAGCATTTTAAGCTCTGCATATTGTTCTTCTGTTTTTGTTCTGTATCTTGAACATGTGTCATTTCCACATGATGTGAAATGTTGCCACAGCATTTTAACAAAGTCCATTTTCTTTTAAATTTTTAAAACATGACCAAAATTGAACAGCCTACACCAGGCTCCAACTCTTCATGACCTTGACTCTTCTTGCTTTGTCTGAGATTACTTTAGTTGAGGAATTTGGGGATTACTGGTCCTCGTTTGGGGAAACAGTGACATATGGGGAGCACAGAGACTTTGAAATCCATCCAGCCTGGGTTTTGAACGCTGGTTCTTTTTTTTTTTGTCTTTTTTTGTCTTTTCATGACCGGCAACGGATCGCAACCCTCAGTGTTGCGCCCGTACCGGACCAGGACCGGCTACGGGATCGCAACCCTGGGTGTTGCCCCCGCTCCTCACTCAGCCAGTGAGCGGCCGGTCTGTATGTGGGATCCGAACCCTCGGCGGGAGCTCCACTGCGCTTCCCAAGCGGCGCACTGTAGCAGTGCGCCACCAGGCCGGCCCCTGAACGCTGGTTCTTATCACTTGCTGCCAGTGTGGAGTTTCTGAGCTTAATTTTCTTCATCTATGAAATGGGGATAAAATGGAAGCACTGAATTTATTACGGCTGTTGCAAGAAGTAAATGACCTATTGCATACAAAATACTTAAATAACCTGCTGACTGGGACGTGGTATGTGCTCCATAACTTCTGGTTATTACTTTTACTTTTAGGGTTAGCATGTTCTATTTTTTTTTTTTTTTTAATGGCTTTAAGCTTTATTATAATGATGTCTTATTCCCTTACAAAAAATAGATGAAGATGTTATTGAGCCTTTGTCACTGGAACCAGAGGCTGTGCTTACTCCACATACTGTGGCTCAGACTAGCAAAGTAGAGGTCATTGTCCAAGAGAGGAAGGACACCAAGCCTGGAGTGCCACATGTGCGGGAGTGGGACCGAGGAAAAGGTAAGGGAAGTGGACTCCATACCTTACAACCTTCCAGCAGATGGGCCTTGCAAAGGGTCATTTTTGGTTCTCTTGACCAAAGTGTGATTCTGGTGAGTCTTAGTGGTTCTTTGAAGCTTAAGAAATTCTCCAGATCCTTGGGCTTGTTTTTTCTCCATACCTAGACCCTCACTGTTCATAAACAGGAGAACTAGAAAATATGATTACAAAAGACCAGAGTCTACAAAGGCATCATGTCAAAAGGATGATTTTTGTTGTAGTTGTTGTTGTTGTTGTTATTTATTTATTTATTGGCTATGAATATTTGTGAGATACAAAGCTGATTGTCACCCCTCGTGCCCATGATATGAGGGCCAGATTCATACTGGCAGCATATCCATTACCACAAATTGCATTTATACCCCGTGTCCCCCACCCCAACCTCCCTCTCCCTCCCCTTTTCCTGCAATTCCATTTTTTTAAAAAAATTTTATTTATTGAATCAAAATCGATGAATACATATATTGGGGATTGAACATTGAGATATGTTGATCAAATCAATATTACTAGCATATGTTACAAATCGTAATTATTCTTTATGTCCCTTGTCCAATCTCTCCCCTTCCTCCTCCCCCCTCTACTTACCCTAGATTTCTTCTCTCCTTCTGAAAGAATAATGGTTACTCTATTAATTTGTTGCCTAAATGAGCTGTCCAGTGCTGAGAGGTGTGTTCAGGTCCCCCAATATTATCGTAGAGCAGATGCTTCTTCTGTCACTCTGGAATGGGCTTTGTGGAGAGAGACATCCTATTCTTTTCTTTGGTCTCTGCTGGTGACTCCCCGTGTGTCAATGCACTCCAGTGGCTGGTGGACCATCTGTGTGGAAGTTGTGGCATCTAGCCACTTTAGCAGCAGCTGTGGTTATTGTGGTGGCTGTGGTGGGCTACCCACATGGAGGTGATGTTTTTGGCATGCTCCTTGGTGCTGGCAGTGTGCTTAGTTGTGGGGGGTGTCCAGTCCCCAGCTCCATACCTCTGGACCCTGGGTGGGCCCCGAGGCACTGGCACAGTGTGCCTGGTTGTGGGAGGGGGATCTGGTCCCTTTCTCCATGCCTTGGGTCACCAGGTGGGCCCCGAGGTGCTGGCTTGGTGTGCATGGTTGTGGGAGGGGGGTCCGGTCCCCTTCACCATGCCCAGGGTCTCCAGGCGGGCCCTGAGGTGCTGGCATGGTGAGCCTGGTTGTGGGAGGGGGGGTCCAGTCCCCTTCTCCGTGCCCCAGGTCCCCAGGCAGGCCCCCAGGTGCTGGCATGGTGTGCCTGATTTTGGAAGGGGTGTTTGGTCCCCTTTTCCATGCCTTGGGTCACCAGGCAGGCCCTGACGCACTGCTGTGGTGTTCCTGGTTGTGGGAGGGCCGTCTGGTCCCTTTCTTCATGCCCTGGATCCCCAGGAGGACCCCAAGGCACTGGCACGGCATGCTTGATTGTTGGAGGGGGGTCCGGTCCCCTGGGTGGGTCCCGAGGTGCTGGTGTGATGTGCCTGGTTGTGGGGGAGGTGGGGCCCAGTCTCCTACTCCATGCCTCCCTGGGCAGGCCCCGAGGTGCTGGTGTGGTTTGCCTGAATGCGGGAGTGGGGTCCAGTCCTCGGCTCCAAGCCTCCAGTTCCTAGGTAGGCCCCAAGGTGCTGGTGGTGTGCCTGGTCCAGAACTAGTTTTCTGTCCTGTGCTTACTTCTAACATGGGGGAACTTCCTGTCAAAACCAGTACTTGAGCTCTGTGGTTAAGTTGCTGCTTTGCTGCTGTTTCCCTAGGGAAGGCTTTTTGTGCAGCTCATGGTTTAAAGGTTGATCTTATAGGTACTTTTGGCTCTCCAGAGACCTGGTGGATCTGGGTTGTGTAGAAACTCTGATCTGGGCTTGAGTTTTTTCATTAAACTGCATCCCATGCAATTCTGCATTCCTGACCAGTCTCCTCTGAGTGGTCTTGTGCTGATTGGGGGGCAGGTCAGCTGTCCTTGCTGTGCCCCAGTGTTCTCCTGATGAGACTGTCTCCCCACCACTAGTGCTCCAAACACTTCCCATGGTACAGGCCCTGCACTGGTCCCTTGTGATAACTCACTGACCTCTGTATGGCTCCCTTTTTTCATTTGTTCTGGCTCCTCACTCCTGGGCGGTTCCATGGGAACCCTATTAGTGGTTTTGCTGTCGTGGGGTCTGCCAAGGCCTTCTTCTCCCCTGCCACCTCCAAGTAACTCCATCTGAAGGGCACAGCTGCAGCTTCTGCTGGCTCCTGCTGCATGCGCTCAGCAGCTCCAGCCTTAAAGCAGCCACAGCCCGAAATGCTCAGAGCAGTTTTTGCTTTCTCTAATCGTGGTTTCTCCCACCTTCGTGAGCTCCAGTGGCCCCAGCTTGGCTGATGTTACATTTTTGTAGTTGTAAATTGGTTGATTTGTGGGAGAGAGTGACGCTGGGAACTGTGTATTCCGCCATCTTAACTGGAAATTGATCTTTTTTTTTTAAAGCACTTGGGGGAAGTTTTAAATCATGTGGTTTTACAGCTTTGGAATGCCTTTTCTCAGGAACCACTTTTTTTTTTTTTTCCTTTTTGTCTTTTTTCGTGTC
>NW_007726296.1:551154-554554 GCF_000696425.1 Galeopterus variegatus | reverse complement strand
TGCACTGTAGCAGTGCGCCACCGGGCCGGCCCCTCTCAGGAACCACTTTTACAGTATTATGAAGGTTTGGTGTTCTGATGTACTCTGTGTTTTTGCAGTCTCTTTTATATTCTTTTGAAAATGGTCTGTATGCCAGTATTTTAACCTGGATTCAGTTATGTTTCCTTTGGAGTATGCAAACTTTTCTGTACATTTTTTCTGTAAATTCACCATGGTGCCTACAGCAGTGGCCTCTCTTTGGAAGACCATGGTCTGTGCCTCTTGGAAATCATCTCGGTAGATCATTAGCTCTACATGCCGTTCGAGCTGATAAGACCCAAAATAAGAGAAGTGTAAGAGCCACTGTTAGAAATGGAGGTGAAATTTCACATTAGATTTGGACAGGTCCCTTTTGTGTCTTCCACAACTCAATAAAAGGACAAAATTTGTGTTTTGATGTGGAGTACCTACAACATTGTGTCCGTGATTTGAGTGCTTCATTTTTCTATATTTCACCCTCAAATGTAATTTTAGTGCCTTTTTGGCAGTGTCTCCGGAGCCTACTAGCCTTCTCAACAGAGCCTCCCTCAAATCTTTCCCTATCTGGAAGTAGTCACTCCCTTTTCTTAGCCCGGTTTCTTATACTTTTGATTTAGGTATTTCCTATACCTCGTCATATTGTTTTGTTTTTGCTATCTTTGTTCTCCAGAGAATTTGAGGTGACTTTTAAGAAATATATATTAACAGTTGAAAAATAGTAACAATAAATAAACTGATTCATTAATCATTTCTATTAATACTCTTTCTTATTTTCACTAGAATTTTCTTTTGGCTACTGGTCGAAGAGGCAGTCAGATCTCCGGGCAGAGAGAGATCCTGAGTTTGCCCCGCCATCAGATTACTTTGTGGGTCAAAGGAGAACTGGTTCTTTCAGTAACCAGACATGGAGCAGACCTGGACCAGCACAGAGTGACCCAAGGCAGCACTCTGGCCAGAGCCACGAACCCAGCTCTTCACATATGTCATCTCCTCCTGTCCCTGAAAGTTCACCACAAGTCCCACCGGTCACTTTTGAAACTCTGGATGATATGATCTCATATTATAAACAAGTGACATGAGCTTAAAAAGCGTTTCTAAGCTGGGTTTGTGCTGGTGAAGGTGGAGTCCTCACCCAGAGAAGGAGAAATAACTTTAGGGACCGAGTTGCACCTTTTGTGCTCTGTCCTTTCCCTCGAAGGCACAGACTTCAGGTTGGATTCATCAGCAAGGAAGAAACTGAGTGATACTATGGGGACTCTCTTGGCCACTTGGCTGTTTATTTCTTTCTAACTGGTGTAGAGACATACTCATGTGAATTTACATGTGAGCTCTGACAGAGCAGAAATATTTATTCTGTAAAATTTGACAGTGAGGAGCTTGTGACCCTATCTATTTCATACCCATTCCTACGACTTCCTCAGATGTAAGGGTTCAAGTCCATGCCTCTTGCAAATACTAGCATGCAGGTGACTTTATTTCAGGGATTCAGCCTCCATATCAGTTGATGGAGCATAGATCAGGAGGAATTTTTGCCTGTCAAACAATGGCAAGTGAGGGGACACTGTATGGGAGGCAAAGTGATCTAGTATCCGGGAAGACCCTGAAATTGGTAGAATATTAAACTACCATATTTGAAATGATGAGGAAGACCGGGGAGTAGCCCTTCATAACACAGAAAGGTAGAAGTTGAAATTCCTTTTATTGTCATATTTTATTATCCTTACCCCTTGCATAGCAGGCCTTCGGTCAGTGTGTGTTGAATGATGGGATGTTAGGTGGAGGCCACTGGACCTACTCAGAGACTGATGCTCCTTAGCTGTCATGGTTAGAGCTTTGTAGCTCATCCTGCCTACCTGTCACCCTCACTCTAGACCATCTTCCTCTTGGGAGCCTGATTTGGATCAGACTTGGGCCTGAGTAGAGCAGGAAGGTCCCTGTGTGTTTAACAAGGGGAGGGATGGGTGGACAGGGCACCAGAACGATGGCACTGTGCCTAGGGACCCACTTGTCCTCTGCCTGCCACACCTCAGAGTATTCCCTGTACAGCTACAGACAAACAGTCGGGAGTTGGTCACCAGGCCACTGGCTTCCACAGTGCCCCTCGGGCCAGAGAGTCCTGTAAGAATGTGGTAGGTAAGGGCCGGCCCGTGGCTCACTCGGGAGAGTGCGGTGCTGACAACACCAAGTCAAGGGTTAAGATCCCCTTACCGGTCATCTGTTAAAAAAAAAAAGAAAAGAATGTGGTAGGGAAGTCCTTGAACTCCTGGGAAGGAGCGGAGCGAGGGAAGGAACCCGCCCTCATGGGCCTCTGTGATGGCATCGTCTCTGGTCCACAGCACTGCAGAGTGGATGGAATGTCCCCGTTCTCATCACAGGTGACACGCTGGAGCATGGAGAGGGTCAATGACTGGTCCGAGGTCATGTGGCATCTTAAGTTGCATATCTGGGGCTTAATCATGATTTATGTCTAACCTCCAAACTCATGTGTTTTCCAGTACCCTTGGCTATCAGTCTTGTTGCCCCAGCATCAAGTGGAATTTTTGCAAACTTACCTCTAAACTCCATAGCAAGAGAAAATTTGCCAGTCCTATTAATGGTCATTCTGTCAGCCTAATCAAGCAAATACCTCTTTTAATAAATACACATTAAAACCAACTAACCCAGCTGCCTTTTTGCAGAAATTGGCAAGCTGATTCTAAAATTCTTATGGAAATTCAAGGGATCCAGAATAGCCAAAACAGTCTTGAAAGGGAATGAAGTTGGAGAACTCACACTTTCTGATTTCAAGACTTACTGCAAAGGTACAGCATTGAGACTGTGGTACTGACATAAGAACGGACATGTAGATCAATGGAATAGAGCTGAGAGTCCAGAAATAAACCCTTATATCTGTGGTCAGCTGATTTTTTACAGTGGTGCCAAGACCATCTAATGGGGAAAGAACAGTCTCTACAAAAAGTGGTTCTGGGACAAGTGATTATCCCATGCAAAAGAATGAATTTATACCTCACACCGTATACAAAAATCAACTCAAAATGAATCAAAGACCTAAATGGAAGAGCTAAAGCTACAAACCTAACAAACAGCTTGTAGGACAAAGGGGGAGGAGATGAAGAAAAATTGGAATACTAAAATATATATATATATATATATATATTAGACATGCTAGAATCATAAAATCGAAAAAAAGGAAGGCAGGGAGGAAGGGAAGCAATGAATAGACCACTAGGAGAAGGATGGAAAGAGGATGTGTTTGTAAGGAAGAAGAGAAGGACTCGAGAGGCAGATTGTGGAGCAGAACAGAGAAGGGACAGGGAGACTAGCAGGCTGCAGTGGTCATCGGTGGATCCAACGGAGATGACCTTTGGTCATTGCCCAGTGC
>NW_007726296.1:549354-550154 GCF_000696425.1 Galeopterus variegatus | reverse complement strand
CAGCAGCTCCAACATGCCCAGAGGAGAGTCCAGGCCAGGTGGGGAAATGAGAGCTGGAGCTCAGGTTTTTAACCAGCTCCAGGTCAGATGCTCAGGGAGGTGGCAAACTCCAGCACATCCAAAATATTATTTCAATATGTAATCAATATGCAGAAATTATCAATGAGATNAAAAAAGGAAGGCAGGGAGGAAGGGAAGCAATGAATAGACCACTAGGAGAAGGATGGAAAGAGGATGTGTTTGTAAGGAAGAAGAGAAGGACTCGAGAGGCAGATTGTGGAGCAGAACAGAGAAGGGACAGGGAGACTAGCAGGCTGCAGTGGTCATCGGTGGATCCAACGGAGGTGACCTTTGGTCATTGCCCAGTGCACCTAGGGTGGACAGTGGAGCAGTCATGTATGTTGGCTCTTGGTCACTGTTGACTGATAACTGTAAGTCATATTTTCTTTGGGATTTCAGACTATATAAACCTATATAATCCCCTCTTAACAGCATAAGTTTAGTTCAGTGTTTAGTGAGCCCAGTTACATACACCCTCTTCTGTTTCAGACCCAGAGTTCAAGTATTAATTAACATGCTGTCAGGGCATCGTAATGTTTCTCCTGGGCCTGTTTTGTACCCCTGTGTCCAGCAGATGGCATTAGACTTCTTAGATCTCAGATTCATACTCTTAAAACAGCACTGTTCGATAGCAGTATAAGCTGTGACTGCCATTTTCAGTTTTCTAGGAACCATATTTAAAAAGTGAAATTAACTCCAACATGCCCAGAGGAGAGTCCAGGCCAGGTGGGGAAATGAGA
>NW_007726296.1:534190-548878 GCF_000696425.1 Galeopterus variegatus | reverse complement strand
TCCAGCACATCCAAAATATTATTTCAATATGTAATCAATATGCAGAAATTATCAATGAGATATTTTACATTTCTTTTTCACACTAAGTCTTTAAAATCCACTGTGTATCCACTTACAGCATATATTAATTTGGATGCTAACTTTTCATTAGGAATACTTGATCTGTATTTAGATTTCATAAAATATACAATAGAAAAAGATTCATATTCCAGTTGTTTCAAACACTTAAACACTTAACAGTTTTCCAATAACAAACTAATGTCAAATTTTAAACTTAAGTTAAAATTTAGTTTCTTAGTAATGCCAACCTCATTTCAGATGCTTGAAAGAGACATGCGTGATGGCTACCGTACTGGACAGCGCAGCTCTAGATGATCTGTTTTTACATGCTTTACAGTCCAACTATATATAATCCTACCATTAATAACTAAAGGATTGGCAGATAAATTTCTCCCAGGCATACATTAAACATTCAAGATGTTCTGTGGCTGTGTTTAACTTGGGAGCAAGTAGTAGCAAAACCTCCTATAGGAAAACGTGACCACGCCTTATTCGTGCCTTTGTAGAGCTAAGCGAGATGTTTTAGATCAGAAATTGCTTTGAATTGTTTTCATTGTAATCTCTCCTTCAGGTCTTTCTGTGTTTTGATACGGTTCGTTTGAATTGGCTCAATAAATCATTTTGTTTCCTTGCAGAATTCCCAGAGGAGAGTGTTGAAATCCATATACATGAGACTCTTGCTATGTTTAGCCATAGTTTGCAGAAGACCTGTGGGCGCATCTGTTCCCTCCAAATGCCAGAGTGCAGGCAGTGAGATGGTTTTCAGCTAACCTTGTTGTGACATACAGATGAGGCTGTAGAATTTAGAATTTGGAGTAGCGGTGGGTACTGGTCTTTACAGTTAACACAGAGTAGCCACACTGTATGTGTGTCATTTCCTTTTAAGCCAGTAAACTCAAGTAAGTTGGTTATATGTCAAGCAGTGAGTGTAAAAAACTACATGGCTAAGGTGAGTGATAATTGAAAAGGACTTGTTGACCCACTGAAAATGGTGAGAGATGACGAAACTCCCCTGGTCATCCTACCTGCCTCTACTGGCTGGCTTGGTGAGGCATCTTGTGTAGGTTGTGGACATTGACCTTCATGTTTAAAGTGTGTGTGTGTGTTGGGGGTGCAGGACTGGGGATGACGTGATTGGTGTAAGTCATTGTCCAGGCAAACTGGAAGATAAAAATGTTCAAATGACACAGGCATTTTAGTGAAAACCTGTCGCCCAGCCTGGCATTGATGAGGTGCCAGGGGGTCCTTAATAAGCTCTGGCTGCATTTATATGCTCATTCATGGGAAATGTATTGGGTGATAGGTGTGGTCAGAAATAGTACTTCTTTTCCACCCTCAATTTAAACAGCTTCCTGCACTACATTTCTAACCTCTACGTTCTCCCTAACTCAGAGAGCTCACGTGCTGGGTGGCAGTTTGGCCTGGTTTTCAGCATTTTTCCTGGGTATACTGTATTCTCTTCTGTTTCTATTTGGTCATTATCACTAATTAAGCTTCCCTGAACTTGAACATGGGGTATCCACTTCCGCCTTTGCTCCTGCCCACCCATCCTTTCTACATATATAGTCGCAGTGGTTGAAGGTTGTTTTTGAAAACAAGAAAATACAAGAGTGGGCCCTGCTCCCAGCCCAGGTCTCCCAGGTCACAGTGTGTCTGAGAACTGTGCTGCAGTCTTTGCAGGGACACATGTTTTATTGTCTTCTTCCCAGAAGTGACAATCTTTACCTTAAAAAGAAAAGGCTTTATGTCTTTGTGTCCAGTTTATGATCTGCATAGGTTTTCATGGAATGTGTAATCAATACCATTTGGTCTTTTTTTATTCTTTTCACTTAACATTTTTTTTTTTTTAATCCTTTTTGAGACCGGCCGCACTGTGCTCAGCCAGTGAGCGCTGTGAGCGCACTGGTCATCCCTATATAGGATCTGAACCCACGGCGGGAGCGCTGCTGCACTCCCAGCAGTGCACTCTCCCGAGTGCGCCACGGGCTCAGCCCCGCTTAACATTTTTAAATTGAGCTCTGTTATTTTTAATTGCTGCCTCATAGTTCATCAAAGTAATATACATCATTGTTAAACACTTTCTCAATTGTCGGCTGTCTGCGTTATTTTACTGTTAGGAATGAAGTGGCTGTAAACATCTTTCAGTTTGTTGCAGTTTCTGCCTTTTGAGACTGTCCCCTTGGGCATCACTTTCAGAAGTGAGATCACTGGGTCAAAGGGATGGTCAATTTATGTTTCCTGATTAGTCTTGTCAGGAGACCCATCTCACTAAGGGCCCTTTGATGCCCTTATAGGAAATCTCCCTGAGGGGGATGCAAGTGGTTTATGAGTGAATTTCACCACAGGACTGATGGCCACCATGTGAGTCCAGTCTCAGCAGTGAACCTTAGCATCATCTGAAGTGAAGCTCCATCTCGTGTGCACTGGCCCCACTGCTCCACACTCCGAGACCCGCTTCTCTCTAGCTGAGCCATTCTTTTTTTCTCTTTGCTAAGAAGATTCAAGCATCTATCCAGAACACTGCTTTCTATACTGAGCAGCACAGAGGACAGCGGCTATTGGTTTTCCTAGGCCCATCTCCATTCTTTTGTGCATCGGGAAGGCTTGCTCAGGCGCTGCCGCTGTGCACGGACGTCCAGGCTCACTGCCCCTGTTTGGAGCGTCTCTGACTAAAACCAGAGAGAGCCAGAAATAGAGGGAACTGCAAAGACAGCCAGGAGCAGGTACCTGAGGAAGCTTAGTTTCATTTTGTTTTTCGGTACAGCTGTATATATACTTCCACCCAAAAATGTATTCTTGGGTCAGTCCGGTCTAGGGAAGGAAGTGTGCCCTCTCTCTGCTTTAGGATCTACACCCGAGTCCCCCCACCACCCCCAGCTGCTTTCATGTCAGGCGCCCTTGTTTTTCCTGAAGCCCGTTCAGAACTTTTCCACTTTTTCTCCCTGTTCTGTTTGTGCCCTGCTCTGTACCCCTGCAGTTTGCTTTGTCTGTGCCTTTTAAGTACCTTTCCAGGAGCACCTGGGACTGGAAATCCCTCTTGACCGTGGGCAGAAATAAGGGTGCTGGGGGCACAGTCACTTCCTTGGCTAACCCGCAGCAGCGGCTGTACCTCTAACACATGCCTTCCCCCACACTGCCCCCACCCTGCTGGCCCTGGGGAAGGAACAGCCCACAATGCAGGTGCCTCTTTTGCTTGTGATCTTCATGGTTTCTGTCACCTAAGAGCTCCTCTCACCTGGCCCCTGCCCACCTCTCCATCACAGACCCTTCCCCAAGCCTATCAGGATGTTTGGAGCCTCCAGCCTATACGAAAGCTGTGTTGCCTCTTTTGCTTGTGATCTTCATGGTTTCTGTCACCTAAGAGCTCCTCTCACCTGGCCCCTGCCCACCTCTCCCTCACAGACCCTTCCCCAAGCCTATCAGGATGTTTGGAGCCTCCAGCCTATACGAAAGCTGTGCCCATGGCCTGGAATGCCCTTCCTGTCCTTGTGGGCTGGTCCTTCTGCGTCAGGACCAGCTGTGTCACCTCTGTGTACAGCCTCCTTTCACCACTTCAAATAGTTGCCTTTTCCTACTGAACATGCACTGAGCTCTCATCTCTGTGCTTGGCATGTGCCAGCCCTTTACAGGAATCACCTCACTAATTCTCAGAGTCCTGCAGGAGGGCTAGTGTCCACACTTGGCCCTTGGGGACATCACCCAGATCAAGTCGTGTAGCCTGCACACTCATGGGACTCAAGAGACTGAACTGTCAGCCCCCCAGTGACAATTCCTCCCCTGGGTGTCCAGCCTGCCCTGCTGAGAGCATGTCATAGCCCTATGTGTGCGTGTCTCCTTTCTGCTGCGAGCTCCTCATCTCTGCGTCCTGGGACCCAACGTGGCACAGCGGAGACGTGCAGCAAATTGTTGGATGAAAAAGACACCTGTCCATTGTCATCTCTTACACCTTTATAAACTTATTATACCTTTTTTTCAATTTCTTTGTGGAAATTGCTTCTTTAAACATTGTTTATAGCCATCTACCTAGGTCCCTTAAGCTATCTGTTTGACTTCAATGTTACAGATATTTTTCAGTTCCTGGCATGTGGCAGCACTGGACTTAGCACTGTAGAGATGATGAAAGGGAGAGGACAGCATAGGGGATGCAACTAGCCATGAAGGACTATACATTTGAGTATTTGTATGGAGTATTTGATTAAATAGCAAATGCAAATGCCTTGGCATGGCCTACAAGGCCCTTCATGATCTGATTCTAGGCCACTTTTCCAGCTTCATCTGCTACTCTCCCACAGACCCCCTAGACCCCAGCCATACTGAGGAGTTTGCTGTTTACGGAGCACCCCCATACTTTAAATGTCGTTCTTCCTTTGTACGTGCTGCTCCTTTTGCCCAGAATGCCTTTCTCCTTTCTCTCTGCCTGGAAACTTCTTACTCATCTTTGAGGACACCCTCCAGTGTCGCTTCCTTTCAACTTTTACTTTGGGTTTCCGTGGCCTTTGTGCATCTTTCTATAATGTGACCCTTATTGTATATTATATGTCAGTGTTGTGATTCTGTACTGCCTGTTGGACATTGAGCTACTCGAAGGTAATGTCCATGTCTCAGTGATGGAAGAATGAATAACAGAATAAAAATGGGGTAAATGGGAAGGAGGGAGTGATGACCTCACATGGCTGGTTGTCAGTCAGGAGTCACTTCTGATGGCAAGAAGAGAGATCTGAATAAAGTGGCTTAAAGACACTAGGGGTTCATGACTCTTGGAAAGATGTTTGGAGGTGGATGGGTAGGTGCTGGCGTGGAGATGCCACAGTGTTGGGAAAGGCTTTCCTCCGCTTGGCCACCATTAATGCCTGGCTTCCCTTTTCAATGTGACCTCATGGCTCAAAGTGGCTGCCGGAGCTGCAGCCATCTCATCCACCCCAGGCAAGAAGGACAGGAAGGTCAGTGGGTGAAGAAAAGTGTTCTTCCCATGAAGGCAGCCTCCTTTATAGAGATTCCTCAGGCTCCTCTATCTGACAGTTTCCATCTTCTAGCTGAGTTTTGAAGAGGTATAAATATGTGGCAGTAAACAGGTTGTCTGTGCACTTAGTTAAAAATAGTTTCTTTTAAGAAACAGCTTTTAGATTTGAATAGATATTCCTCCAAAGAAGATGTAAGATGGCAATAAGCACAAGAAAAGATGCTCACCATCATCATTGTGGAAATGCAAATCAAAACCGCAGTGAGATGCCGCTTCACACCTGCTAGCATGGCCCTAGAATCAAAAAGACATAACAAGTGTTGACAAGGACATGGAGAAAGTAGAACTTTCATGACATTACTGATGGGACTATAAAATGATGCAGCCACTTTCGAAAGCAGTCTGGCAGTTCCTTGAAAAAGTTGAAAACAGTTACCATATGATCCAGCAATTCCACTTCTAGATATACATAAGTGAGAGAATGAAAATGTGTGTCTACACAAAGGCTTGCGTGTAAGTGTCTGTAGTAGCACTATTCATAATAGCTAAAAAGTGGAGACAACTGAAATGTGCCTCAGTTAATGAATGGATCAACAAGCTGTGGCATATCCATATTATGGGATATTATTCTTCCATAAAAGGAAATGAAGTACTGAGACATGCTATAGCATGAATGAATCTCGAAAATGTACGCCAAGTGAAAAAAGCCTTTCACAAAAGGCCACATATTGTATGAGTTCATTTACATGAAATGAGAAATGAAGTACTGAGACATGCTATAGCATGAATGAATCTCGAAAATGTATGCCAAGTGAAAAAAGCCTTTCACAAAAGGCCACATATTGTATGAGTTCATTTACATGAAATGTCCAGGATAGGCAAATCTATATAGACACAGAAACTAGATTAATGGTTGCCTTGGGGTGAGGGAAGATGGGGAGTGACTGCTAATGAGTTTCTTTTTGGGGTGATTAAATGTTCTAAAATTAGAGAGTGACATTGGCTGCATAGCTCTGTGAATATACTAAAAACCATTGTACATGTTAAAAAGGATGAATTGTCTGGTATGTGAATTATATCTCAATAAAGCAGTTTTTAAAATCAGCTTTTATCTTTATAAGACATATATTCAAGACTAACCTCAATAGAAGGGAACTGGTGGCGAGGGGGAGGGTGGATGGAAGTCCCCAAACCAGTCAACATTTCAAGAATTGTATTAGTCACCGTCTTCTCTTTCATTTGACTCCTGATTAAAAAAAAAAAAAAAAAAATCTGCCCTGCACAGTTGGGGTCAGCTCCCTCTGGCTGGTTGCCCAGATGACTGAGATTCTGAGTGGTTTCTTTGTCCTGTAGACTTACCAGTTCAGAAACGAATCTATCTGAGTCTGCAAAGCTGAGGAATGGCGATGCCAGGGGTCAGCACATAGACAGAGGTAGCGACTATCTGCAAACTCACAGGGTGTTTAGAGGGCTTGTTCTATGGCACTCTTGTTCCTTGGAGGTCCTGTTGCTGATAGTCGGGCAGAGGCAATTCAAAGGGCATGGAGGAGTGGCATGGTGTCTGTAAGGGCCTCTATACCAGGAGGCTGCAGATGGGTGACTCCCAACAAAGAGCTCTGATTCCTCTTCAGCAAGCAAGGGGAGATGATAGCCCTCTCCCACTGGGTGGGCATGCGAGATCGTGGCCACGAACCTGCTCTGCCAGTGCTGAGGGCATGCACCAGGCAAGCGGTCCTGCAGTGGCAAACTTGGGGTGGCTCCAGGGGCTGGGGTTTGAATAGGGAGAGAATAAGGATTGTCTGGCTGGAGAAGAGGGCTATGGTGGTGGCAGGAGTGGTTGTCAGGATGGAAGATAATAGAAGAGATGGTTAGCCAGCTGCGGCAACTGATAAGGATGGTCAAAAGATGACAGCCGACATCACTGGCAGGGGTACTGGTTGGGACTGCTGAAGTTAGACAATAGGGGCAACTTGCCCACTCCACACTGAGATGCTGGTGAAGGCCATCAGAGGAGGGGACAGAACCCCTCTGCTGCTAGCTTCCTTCAGATCGATCTTTCTTACGTGTTCTGGATTCTTGAGTTTCTTTTACAGAGGTTCATATTCTTACAAAGCCCCTTTGAAGAAATCATCATTTTTATGTAGCATAAGATCAAGAAGTGATTTTACATTTGCACAAATGTATTTTTTTTAATTTTTTTTAAAAGATGACCAGTAAGGGGATCTTAACCCTTGACTTGGTGTTGTCAGCACCACGCTCGTGCTCAGTTTGTGTGACTGCCCCTGGAGCTTTTCTGGAACCACACTTGTCACTTTGCCAGAGTGACTCACTGATGGTCTTTCTGATGGTGTCCCTGGGAAGACAAGGGAGTGGGAGCATTCCTTTGCCCTACTGTGGGAAGAGTCACCAATTATTTCCTCATCCTTCCCGGACAGGAACCACTGGCTCAATGACCTGTAAGGGCCGTTTCAGCACTTCCATTCCATCTGTCTCCAAGGCTTAGGTAAGGACTTTTGCTCTCAGGGTACTCCAACTCTTCCCAGCTGAAGGTCCCTCTCCTCTGAGATGGACAGTATCACCTAGCAGCACACATGCTCGCACACCATGAGTGACCTCAAGAGTAACCGAGAACTGTACCAGCAATACACAGCCACAGCCCCCAAGCTGCTGGCCCGCATCTCCAAACTCCTCACCATCTTCCGCAACTCGGGCGTAGCTGTGCCAAAGGGCATCAGAAACATTTTTGAGTTCACTTGGGAGGAGCTCATCAGCGACCCTGCAGTGCCAACCCCATCTGACATCCTGGGCCTGGAGGTCAGCTTTGGATCTCCTCCTGTGGTGCTTGTGGAACCACCCCCTGTACAGGTCCTGATCCCAAAGAAGCCACCACCACTGCCACCAGCACCACTGCTGCCGCCACCAATACTACCGACAGCCAGTGGGGTGTCCAAGTACTCCACCCTCTCTCCCACCCTGGCCCACCCCATGTCCAGTGGCCAGGAGACCCTGCACAAGTTTCAGCAGCAGTCCATACACCTGCTGACAGAGCTGCTCAGCCTGAAGATGAAGGCCATGATGGAGTCAGTGTCGGGTAAGGCAGGCTTGCCAGATCCTACTCCATTTTGGGCCCAGATGTGTGTGCACATCTGCCACACTCGCCCCAGGCAGGTATACAACCTGCACGTGCAGGAGTAGGTGGCAGCCGTGGGTCCTGTGTAGGAATTTAACTCCTTCCCTTTACCATTCCCTAGAATCATCCCCTCCCCCTCCCTGTCCTCCTATTTCCCTCCCATTCCCCAGCTTTGCAGAGCCCAGATTGGAAAGTGAGCAGGGGGACGAGTGTGAGGTCAGAGGTACTGAAGGGTGGAGTCTGTGGGGATGCTGCAGAGGGGGAGAGAGTGTTACAGGGCCCCAGCCCGGCTGCCTGCCCCCTAAACCCTGGCTTGGCTTGCCAAAATCAGTTGCAGGGGTGGGAAGGAGGTGGAATTCAGTTCCTGGCTTAGGTGCACCAAAACCTTGTTACCAGGCCAGATCTGGCTGCCTGCCCCAAACAAAAACAAATAACCTAAAGGTCAAATGTTGGTGAAAATGGAAGTCAGCTTTTATCCAGGAATACCGGTGACCCGAGGAGAGATACTAGCCTGACCCATCTCCCAGTTAACCTGAAGGAGAATGGCCAGACTAAAGCCATCTCGAAGAGTCAGATCTACTGAAAGGGTTTTAAAGAGGGGGCTGAGGGAATGGAAGGTAGGAAGTGAAAAGCAGGAGGGAGGGAGACATGAGCTGTGGGGGCTCCATGCAAGGGGTCGGGTGTAAGGTCTCACCAAGGCACCATCTGTTTTCTGTTCCCATCCTTGATATTATCGTAGGGGTGGAAACAGCATAGCTTTATTGATGTCTTCCTTGGTTTCTCAGGGTCTGGATAGTAGTAAGGTCTCACCAAGGCACCATCTGTTTTCTGTTCCCATCCTTGATATTATCATAGGGGTGGAAACAGCATAGCTTTATTGATGTCTTCCTTGGTTTCTCAGGGTCTGGATAGTATGTGACTCGTGGCAAGTTTGCAGCTCCAGGCTGACCGGAAAACAACTTTACGTTTATGTAAATAATGTCATCTTGCTCCGTCACCAAGATTCAGAATATCAAATAAATATGGGAAAAGAGAAAACTCGAGAAATACATACTAAGAAAAAAACTGTGTCCTTTTAAAATCTTTTAGAGTCCATGTGGTTTTAGGTCTCAACATGGCTTCAGTCTGCTCACTCCAACAGGAGCACCCAGGAGCAGGTGACATGCGGAGCTTGCAAATCGGGAGGGTCGACTGCTAAGTTGCCAGACAGACCCCAATAGAGTCAGAACTATGGGGAGTTAGGAGAGCCATGGTGCCCCAAGGTTCTCTACCTTTATTTCTTGGCCCATTTTTGGAGGCTCTTTTCTGGAAGCATTAGCCCTGTGCTGGGAGGAAAACGTGTTGCCTTCCTTTGGTAGGTGCCAACCCCCTGGACATCACCAGGCGCTTCGTGGAGGCTAGCCAGCTTCTGCATCTCAATGCCAAGGAGGTGGCCTTCAACTTCCTGATTGGCACAGTTGGGAGAAATGGCTACAGTGCTGGGCAGACAGGAAAAGGTGGGTACCCGAGTGAAAGTGCAGCAATACCAACAAGAATGAAATGGAAAGGTAAACAAACCCCGTGTGGAAGTTTGACATTTCCCAGAGGTGAGGTGGATGTGGAGTAGCAGGGCTCCTCAAGCGCTGCAGGTGAGTGGATACACCAGCACGATTCCTGTGCTGTCTGTTAGGTGGGAGATGTCTCCACCTTACAACCAGCAACCCCTCTTCTAGGTCATTCCCTAGAGCTGTGCTGCTCCAACTATCTGCAGTAAAGGACCTATTTTTAAGTGATCTGTTGTGGACTGACCCTTTCAAACACATGATAAAAATGTCACAGCAATATCAAATTGCTGCAGAGTTCTCTAAATGCTTACCCTGGTTCTGGCCTGTGTGGATTGGTGCCAGTCCACAGGTTTAAGAGTCACACTGCCCGAGAGAAATTCACACACATGTGCAAGAAGCCATACAAGAATGTTATTGCAGAATTGTTTGGAATGGTAAAAAAAAATTGGAAGCAGCCTAAATGTCCATCAACAGAAGAAAAATAAATTATGATCTATTTAGACAGTGGGGCATAAGGAGCAGTGAAAGTGAATGAAGCAGTAAAGCGCACATGCCAATGTAGATACAGCTCAAAAAATAGTGTTAAGTAAAAAAAAAGGAAATTATGGAAGGATATATTTGGTATGATACTATTTAAACTTGAAAAGAATGCAAAGTAGTAATGTGTTGATGAATACACCGCACAAAGTGCAAATATAAAAGCATGAAGGGGAAACTTTGAGGACATGATCTCTGGAGAGGGGCGAGGTGGTGGGATCCAGCAGACAGTTGTCTGTGTGATTTTTTTCACGTAGCTACCTTTTGTGTGTGCGTGGTGAGAACGCTTGAGATCTACCCTCTTAGCAAATTTCAAGCATACATTATTACTAACTATAGTCACCACGATGTACATACGATCCTTGGAACTTACTCACTTTATAATGGAAAGTTTGTATCTCTTGACCGACATCTCCCCTTCACCCCTACCAAGCCTCCAGCAACCACCATCCTGCTGTCTGTTTCTGTGAGTTCGACGGTCTCAGATGCACGTGTAGAGTGAGCTCATGCCATGCATGTGTGTCTTTCTGTGTCTGCCTTGTTCCACTTAGCGTGATGCCCTTCGGTTCATGCATGTTGTCACAAGTGATAGGGTTTCCTTCTTTGTCGAGGATGAGTAGTATTCCGCTGCATATACACACCAGGTTGTCTTTATCCACTCATCTGGATGGGCTCGTAGTTTGGTTCCATATCTTGGCTCCTATGAACAGAGCTTCAGTGAACATGGTGGGTGAACATCTCTTTGATTTTGGTTCCTTTGGAGGTACACCCAGCAGTGGGGTTGCTGGATTGTGTGGTAGTTCTATTTTCAGTTTTTTGAGGGACCTCTGTATTGTTTTTCATAACAGCCGTATTTATGTTTCCACCAACAGTGCATGGAGGTTCCCTGTTCTTCACATTCCCACCAACACTTGTCTTTTTTTTTTTTCCTTTTTGTCTTTTTTTACTGACCGGCAACGGGATCACAACCCTGGGTGTTGCGCCCGCACTGCGCTCAGCCAGTGAGTGGGAACCGGTCTCCACATGGGATCCGATCCTTTTTGTCTTTTTTTACTGACTGGCAACGGGATCACAACCCTGGGTGTTGCGCCCGCACTGCGCTCAGCCAGTGAGCAGGAACCGGTCTCCACATGGGATCCGAACCCGCGGCGGGAGCGCCGCTGTGCTCCCAAGCAGTGCACTCTCCAGTGCACCACTGGGCTGGCCCTTGTCTTTTGTTGTTTTGATAATAGCCTTTCTAACAGGTGTGAGGTAATCTCTTATTGAGGTTTTGATTTTCTTTTTTCTTTTTTTTATTATTAGTACATTGAACATTTTTTTCATACACCTGTTGACCATTTGTATGTCTTCTTTTGAGAAGTGTCTATTGAGGTCCTTAGCCTGTTATTTGTCAGGTTGTTTGTTCTTTTGCTCCATAGTTTTATATCTTAGGCTTGGTGGATATAGAGATGTTCATTTTGAAAGCCTAAAAGTACTCACTGTCAGGAGGTTTTATAGGGAAGCTGTATTAGTCTGTTTTGTGTTGCTGTAACAGAAATACCTGAAACTGGGTAATTTATAAAGAACAGAGGTTTGTTTGGCTTACAATTTTGGGACAGCTGCATCTGGCACGGGCCTCAGGCTGCTTCTGCTAATGGCAGAAAGCAGCAGGCAGCCAGCCAGTGAGTACAAGCAGATCACATGGCAAGAGGAAGCAAGAGAGAAAAGTGAGGGAGGGAGGGAGGGAGGGAGAGAGAGAGAGAGAGAGAGAGAGAGAGAGAGAGAGAGAGGGAGGAGGTGCCAGGGACCTATAAACAACCAGCCCTCACGGGAACTAATAGAGCAAGTACTCACTCATTAATCCCCCCTCCTCCAGAGAGAGCATTAATCCATTCTTGAGGGATCTGCCCCCATGACTCAATCAGTTTCTAACACTGCCACACGGGGGATCAAATTTCCATGATATTTGGAGGGGACAACACATCCAAACTCCATCATTCCACCCCTGGCCCCCCAAAACTCATGTCCCTCTCACATACAAAATACAGTCATTCCATCCCAACAGTCCCCAAAGCCCTAGCTTGTTCCAGCACCAACTTAAAAGTACAAAGTCTCATCTGAGACCAAAGGCAAAGCTCCTTCCAGCTGTGAACCTGTAAAAATCAAAAACAAATTTATTTACTTCCAAGATACAATGGTGGAACAGACATTGGGTACACATTCCCATTCCAAAAGGGAGGAATAGGCCAGAAAAAAGGAGAAACAGGCCCCGAATAAGTCCAAAACCCAGCAGGACAGACATTAAATCTTAAAGCTCCAAAATAATCTTCCTTGACTCCATGTCCTGCATACTGGGCACAGTGGGGCATCTGGGCCCCCAGAGCCTCAGGCACCCTTGCTCCCACAGCTCTGTCAGGTTCAACACAGTGGGCCACACTGGTGCCTGCAGCTTTTCCAGGCCTGCCTTGCATGTTACCAGTGGCCCTGCAGTTCTGGGATCCTGGCGGCAGCACCACTGCCTTGTTTCTACTAGACATTTCCCTAGTGGGGGATCTCTGGGTGGGCTCTGACCCCACTTTTCTGCTCGGCATTGCTCTAGTAGATGGCCTCTGCAGTGGCTCTACCCCTGCGGCAGGTCTCTGCCTGGGCTTCCAGGCTTCCAGGCTTTTCCATACATCCTGCTCTCATGTCCTGCCGGCCTGTAGACTTAACACAACACAGATGTCACCGAGGTTTCAGGCTTCTACTCTTCAGGGCTGCTGCACGAACCATACTTGGGGCTGCTCCAGCCAGAGCAGTTGGGATACAGGGAGCAGGTTCCCAAGGGCAGCTGTGCCCCAGGTCTGTCCTCTGGGACAACTCAGTCCTTCTAGGCCTCAGGGCCTGTGATGGGTGGGGCACCCTCCCAGACTTCGGAAATGCCTTTAGGGCTTTTTTCCCATTGTCCTGGTTCTTAGCATCTGGCTGCTTCACCACCGAGATAACGTCTTTAGCAAACAGTTTATCTGCTACACCCTGGTGTTTTTCTCCTGCTCTCCACTTCTCTATCACATGGCCAGGCTGCAAATTTTCTAAATCTGCTTCTCTTTTAAATTCTGGCTTTACATCATGCCTTTGCCACTGTAACTCAGAGTAGGCTGTTGAAAGTAAGCATGCAGCTTCCTTAATGCTTTGCTGCTTAGAAATTTCTTCTGCCAAAAATTCTGGTTCTCAACTCAGTGTAGAAAGGGTGATCTTTTGCCCAATTCCCAGGAAGTTCCTCATTTCTATCTGAGACCTCATGTTGAGCTCTTTTACCTGCCTGTAATCCTGCCAACTGGGCCAATTGTTGAGCTCTTTTACCTGCCCGTAATCCTGCCGACTGGGCCAATTGTTGAGCTAGGGCTGGGTCTGGAGCTCACAGACCCCTCAAGCCCATTGTCCAGACTGGGTCACAAACCCTTCACATGCCAGGCTGGGTCACCAGACCCCTCACACACAGGTCTATGAGCTAGGTAACTGGCCAAAAGGTCCTTGGAGCTGTAGGTTCAAGAGCATGGCTATGCAAGCAGACACCTGAGGCAGTTGCCAGCCAAGTCACAGCATCACGTGTGCACACTAATGCCACACATCCACACACAATTTGCTTACAAAGAATGCGCCACAGCACCCCCAACCACATCTAAGTCGAGGGGCCTGATTAAATTATTCTATTTCCCAACAATCCACCCCTTCAGGATCCTTCACAGTACAAGCTATGCATTCAGAATCTTCCACAATGTTCCCTTAGCAATGATAAATGACCCTTACATTTATATAACCTATTGTCTGTTCAATATGCCTTAAAGGTTATAGCTCTGTCCTTTTAACTATTAGCTGCAGATGTCCAGTTAGTTGTCACCATTGGTGTGATCCTCCATGCAAATCCTGCAGTCATACTGATGGGAAGTTAAATGCATGTTCAGTAGGCCAACACATTGATCACTCAACTCTGGTGCAGTGCCTGCAGCCAGAACACTATGGGAGAAAAGACAGAAGGGGTAGTGGTACCAATAGGGGAAGTTCTCACCCCTCTGGTAAGATACATGCCAGTTTGCCATCCTGGGAAAGGATGGTGGCAGGAATAGGTATCTTACCTGGCTTATGATACCATACTTTATCTGCTAACACTGTTGGATCTGTAGGTTCTACATGTAACAGTATAGGGGAACTCATAATTGGCCATAATGATAATACAAATGTGCCCTTTGGAATAGAGCACTTATCTGCTCCAGGCCATGTCACCTTTACTCGGGGAGGCCAGGTACTTGTCACCCAAGGTGAAATTTGCAAGTCTTCCTCTCATCCTTTTCCCCAAGGCCCTATTAAACCTACCCAGTGTATATGGGGGGGCTTTCCTTCTCCAAGGCCATTCCCATTGTACTGTCTGTCCCTGTTGCAAACAGGTTGGGGCCAGTAAGACAATATCTCCATTCTTGTCATATCTTGGCTTCAAAAGC
>NW_007726296.1:530890-533303 GCF_000696425.1 Galeopterus variegatus | reverse complement strand
ATACATAGCAGTAAGGCTATTCAATGCCTTCACAGTGTTTACTGTGTTGTAAACAGGAGACCAATAGCCATATCAACAGCTGTGAAGATGTATCTGAAATTCTCTGACCTTGTCAGTGGTCCAACAAAGTCCACTTGCCATCGAGTCAGGGGCACCCTTCCTCAAGTTATTTGCCCATTTGAATGGATCACCTGCCAGGGGTGTGGACTCTCTTGAGCACACACTGGACAAGCATGACAGGCATTCACTACATCTTCCCATCTTATAGGCAAGGCCCATCTCTGAGCCGCCATCCACATGGTTTTGCTGCCAGCATGCTGCACTTGTCGATGTAACCACTGGGCTACATCAGTAGCTGGGTCTCTCCACCCATCTTACCTTAGCCAAGGTATTGGCTTCATCATTTCCTGGACTGGCTAAGGGGAAGTGTCCTGTGACATGGAAAAGACTTACTTCTTTCTCATGTCCTAATTTCCATAACTCTTGCCACATGGCTTGTCCCCACAGGGGTCAGTGGTCTACCATCCACCACTGATACTTCCAAGTAGAGATCCAGAGGGTTAAACCTTTGTACACAGCCCAGCTGTCAGTACAGATGGCTAATGACCCAGGCTCATTTTTTATCACCATCCATACTGCTGTCAATTCAGCCCATTGACTGCTTTGTCCTGTGCCATTTTCATACCACATGGTATCTGTTAAGGGCTGGACAGCAACAGCTGTCCATAAAGCTGAGGGTCCCATGCTAGAGNCTGTCGGCCATAATCGCTGTGTCCACCCCTTCAGGGATGGGGATTGGGTAGATAGCCTTAGTTCCTTTTTTAAAAGATCATTGTACCATTCAATCATTCCTGCTGCCTGGGGTTGATATGGCATATGTAACTTCCACTGAATGGACAACTGGGGGGCCCACCTCTCAACCCCATGTCCAGTAAAGTGGGTTCCATTATCACTCTCTATGACTACAGGCTGACCATACAGAGCCGTAAAGCTATTCAGTGACTTCATAGTGTTTACCTGCTCTGGGGCCTTACAAGGCCATACAAACAGAAGACCAGTAGCTGTATCAACAGCTGTGAAGATGTATCTGAAATTCTCTGACCTTGTCAGTGGTCCAACAAAGTCCACTTGCCATCGAGTCAGGGGCACCCTTCCTCAAGTTATTTGCCCATTTGAATGGATCACCTGCCAGGGGTGTGGACTCTCTTGAGCACACACTGGACAAGCATGACAGGCATTCACTACATCTTCCCATCTTATAGGCAAGGCCCATCTCTGAGCCGCCATCCACATGGTTTTGCTGCCAGCATGCTGCACTTGTCGATGTAACCACTGGGCTACATCAGTAGCTGGGTCTCTCCACCCATCTTACCTTAGCCAAGGTATTGGCTTCATCATTTCCTGGACTGGCTAAGGGGAAGTGTCCTGTGACATGGAAAAGACTTACTTCTTTCTCATGTCCTAATTTCCATAACTCTTGCCACATGGCTTGTCCCCACAGGGGTCAGTGGTCTACCATCCACCACTGATACTTCCAAGTAGAGATCCAGAGGGTTAAACCTTTGTACACAGCCCAGCTGTCAGTACAGATGGCTAATGACCCAGGCTCATTTTTTATCACCATCCATACTGCTGTCAATTCAGCCCATTGACTGCTTTGTCCTGTGCCATTTTCATACCACATGGTATCTGTTAAGGGCTGGACAGCAACAGCTGTCCATAATGCTGAGGGTCCCATGCTAGAGCCATCTGTATACCAAGCTTGTTCTGTGATAGGTCCCTGTCCCTCATGGAAAGGTGTAGCCTCCACCTCCATGGATAAGGCTTGTGTCAAAGTTTCCTCCACAACCTCTACTGGGCCTAGCACAGCTTGCAACTCTTTGGACAGAGGACTCATTGACACAGTGCTCCTTTGTTCTATATATGCTCCCCATTTAGACAGAGTGGGAGTCTGAGCAATGCCAATTTTAGGGCTGGTGGCCCACATGCACAGCCAACCTAGTATGGGGTATGTTGTCCTTACTAAGACTTTGGCAGTTCCTGTGGTAGCCTCAGTAGCTATCAAGGCAGAATACATAGCTGCCAGCTGCTTTTCTATTGGGGTATAACATACTTCAGTGCCCTTCCAAAGCCGAGACCAGAATCCTACAGGTGTGCATAATTGGTCTTGTCTCTGCCACAAACCCCATATTTGCAAGGTCCAATCCATAATAAGTTCCCAGCTGAGTCGTCAGCTGATCCATCAAGTCGTGAACTGAAGGCACAGCTGCATGCAAAGGAGGCACTACTTTGTTCAGTTCTTGATAATCTACAGTCATTCTCCAGGTCACATCAGGCTTTTTCACTGGCCATACCAGAGCATTAAATGGGCAATGAGCCAGATGAGTAATGCCAACTTTCTCTAATTCCAATA
>NW_007726296.1:505570-529795 GCF_000696425.1 Galeopterus variegatus | reverse complement strand
ATGAACTGTGGCCCCTGGAAATTTATCTGGATTGCCATATATCAGGCTACATTCTGTGCCTGTATCCACCAATGCCAAAACACACTGCACATTTGTCCTCCACCAATATATTGCCAATTCAACATGAGGCCTCCGGTCCTTGCCTGCCCCCAAAAGATGAGCACCTTGGCCTGCTCCCTAGTCAAATGGAACATTTCATCTGCCTCCCCAGGAGCAGCCAAAAAGTCCTTTAAATCTACTGAGTGTACCTTGCTATCTGTTTCCGGATGTTTAGTGAAACTCTGTTCAGGGCGCAATTGCTGCCACAAGGCAAACAATTGCATTTGGCTGTGGTCAATTTTCTTTTTATCAACCACTGCTGCAAGCAAATCAAGCCACATCTGCTTACGGCTAGTCTTGCTTGGTCCCTTCAGGATAAAACTCCAAGCATGTCTTGGGTGTTTGATCTTAGCCACCTTTCGGACCCCTTTTGCTTGTCTCTTCTCCTCTACTTCATCCAAGCTGGCTCTCATGGTCATTACCTTGTGTATAGAAATGACCAATGTATGGGGCCAGTATGGCCATCAGTGACCCAAAGGACATTGACAGGGCATTTTGCAGCACTATTTCTCTCATGCTGCCTGTAAAATTTTCATCATCCCGGCCATGAGTATTCACATTAAACATGGACTGCCACATCCCCAGTTCTCGAATGATTTGCACCAACTCAGCACACATTTGCCATTTACTAACAATCTTGGGCAGTTCTCCAGCATTTGCCCACACGGTTTGGGCAGCTGCATTCACCCAGTCCATCAAGGAGTGATTACCTCGCCCTTGTGCATATCTGCGGCTATTCTGCAGCTGCTGCCTCAGGGACGGGTTCACGGTGATGGAAGCTGATTTCTCCACCTCCTCACCAGAGCACATCACACTATCTACCCCTAGGTCCCATAACTGCAACAGCCAAGCAGCCAGGGGCTCCCCATGTTTCTGCCTGAACTGTCTCCCCAAGTCAACTAATTCAACCTGGGTATACAGGACATACGTGGTGAACTGGGTCACCTGTGGATTGCCCACCAGTTGTCTGTCTGGTCCCATAGGCTGCTTGTGCTTCATTTTCTTGTGCACAACAGGTCGTTCCTGGAGATGCATGGTTTCCCCCAACTCACCACTGGGTTGGTTGTCTTCCTTGGTGTGAGGGGCAGGAGTGGCTAGTCGCTGCACGTCGTCCTCCAGGACATTAATCCGTGCTTCCAACAACTCTGCTTTCTGCCACAAATCTCAATCAATTTTCAGTAGAGTGAGCAGTAGCCAGGCTCTGGTCAGCAGGAAAGTGGCCACTGGGCACCACATGCTCAAGGACAGCCACATTTCCTCCTCCTCCCAAGGGGTTTTCTGCCATAGTGCCTGGCCTATGCTGCCTTGCAATACAGTGAGCAGCAAACAGGTCCCAGTCAACAGGAAGGTGGCCATAGGGCAGAGAATATTCACAAGTAGCCACATTTCCTCCTTCTTCCAAGGGCTTTTGGCTCCTGTACCTGCTCAGAATCCTGTTGCAGACTACAATTGTCGAGCTCTTTTACCTACCCATAATCCTGCTGACTGGGCCAATTGTCAAGCTCGGGCTGGGTGTGGAGCTCACAGACCCCTCAAGCCCATTGTCCAGACTGGGTCACAAACCCTTCACATGCCAAACTGGGTCACCAGATCCCTCACACACCAGGCTGGGTTACCAGACCCTTCACACACAGGGTTATGAGCTAGGTAACCGGCCAAAAGGTCCTTGGAGCTGTAGGTTCAAGAGCATGGCCATGCAAGCAGACGCCTGAGGCAGTCACCAGCCAAGTCATAGCATGGTGCATGCACCCTAACTCCACCCATGCACACACAGTTTGCTTACAAAGAATGCGCCACACCACCCCCAACCGCACTTAAGACAAGGGGGCCTGATTAAATTATTCTATTTTCCCGGCCCTTACTGTCCATGTTTCTATCAGCATTCTGGTCACAACCATTTAACCAATCTCTAAAATGTTCCAAACTTTCCCTCATCTTTTTGTCTTCTTCTAAGTCCTCCAAACTCCTCCAACCTTTGCCCATTATCCAGTTCCAAAGATGCATCCACATTTTCAGGTATCTGTATAGCAACACCCCACTGCTTGGTGCCAATTTTCTGTATTAATCCATTTTGTGTTGCTATAACAGAAATACCTGGAACTGGGTAATTTATAAAGAAGATAGGTTGGGCCGGCCCGGTGGCGCACTGGATAGTGCGCCGCTTGGGAAGCGCAGCGGCGCTCCCGCCCGAGGGTTCGGATCCCACATACAGACCGGCTCCCGCTCACTGGCTGAGCGAGGCGCGGGAGCAACGCTGAGGGTTGCAATCCCATTGCCGGTCCCCGGTCCGGTACGGGGGCAACACTGAGGGTTGCGATCCATTGCCAGACACGGAAAAAGACAAAAGACAAAAAAAAAAGAAGAAGAAGATAGGTTTATTTGGCTTATGATTCTGGGACAGCTGCATCTGGCATGGGCCCCAGGCTGCTTCTACTCAGGGCAGAAAGTGGCAGGCAGCCAGCAGATACAAGCAGATCATATGGCGAGAGGAAGCAAGAGAGAGGAAGCAAGAGAGAGAGAGAGAGGAGGTGCCAGGGTCCTATAAACAACCAGCTCTTGTGGGAACTAATAGAGCAAGAACTCACTCGTTAATCCCCCTCCTCCAAGGAGAGCATTAATCCATTCATGAGGGATCTGCCCCCATGACTCAATCAGTTTCCAACACTGCCACTTTGGGGATCAAATTTCCACATGAGTTTTTGAGGGGACAACATGTCCAAACTCCATCAGAAGCATAAAGAAGTAATAGCTTATAACCGCTTGCCCTCACCTATAAAATTGGCCCATCTTTATCATCTCTCCCTTTCCACCGAGTTAGTATCCTTGTCAGGCTTCCCTGATGGTCAGGAGTTAAACATCTTGTAATAATGTACACACACAGTGCAAATAAGTTGCATAGTACAATTGCAGATCATGAGGGAAACGTGGGATTTCGTGAAGCAATGGACATCCAACATCATTTGTTGGAGAGCTGCTGGATTCCTGTCTGAAGCCACTGATACACGACGCAGCTGGGCAAAACTAGTGAACTTCCAATGAAGGGAAGATTGGCTAGGATCATCACTCTGTGGGGAAAGGATATTTGGGGTATCAAAGAGTCAAAAACAAAATTGATAAAGCCCTCGAATATTTTTGCAAAAGGCAAACATGAAGGGACTTGTGTGTTATTGCTATCATACGATCAATTCAGAAAAAAAGGAACTCACACCACCTCAAAAAACCCAGCACAGTTGCTTTTATTGCTTTTATAAGAATTAGTGTACTTGCAATATCAACTAATTTTCAAAATACAAGTTAATGGAAAGGTTATTTTGATAAATTTTGGTTTTCTTTGTTAAGATGAAGTTCCCGTCAAACGTTTTCCCCCCACTGTTTGCCATGAAACGGTGGTCTCCACTTTAAGGGAATTTTCTGTGTCCATTTTGTTTAGGACCAGCTGGGCTCCCCATTCCACGGGTCTACTGTAATGATTTGTGCAGATGGTGATCAGCACGCATAGAGTTCTGCACCATGTGTTCTGTTTCAGAGCTTAGAGGCCCATCTCATTTGGGGGCACAGCCACTGCATGCATATGAAAATCTGACCAATGGGAGGTGTCACAGTAGCCCCAGGCCAACCCTCCCATCCTCAGATCTGCATGAGGTACTATCCTACCCAAATATTAGTTTCACCACCTTAAAAGGAAAACAGTCCTCGCCATTAGCACTCCACCTCATAAGGTGTGTATTAGACCATTTCTGTTGCTTACAACAAAGTAACTGGAACTGGGTAATTTCGTTTTTTTTTTTTCTTAATAAAGAAATAGAGTTTTTATTGCTTTCTGTTTCAGAGGCTGAGAAGTCCAAAACCCAGGGAACACTGATAGTGAGGGCCTTCTTTGGTGGTGGTTTGAACAATGCAGGGTCTCACATGGCGAGAATGGCAGAGCAGAGAGAGACTAACCTACTCACACACTTTCCTATTAAAGCCTTTGGAACCATGCCCATGACCAATATTAAGCCATCAACTTATTAACCCATTTACTAGGGCATGGTCCTCACAACTGATCACCTCTTCAAGGCCCCACCTTTCAATTACCGTAATAGGATTTTGCACCCTCTTAAGACTGTCACAGTAGGAGTCAAGTTTTGGGGGGACACAATTCAATCCATAATAAGGTGTTTAAGCATTCTTTCAGGATGAGAGGCTTTCATCTTTGAGGTTCAGTGGTTTTCCTCATCCCTTGTAGGTTGTGGTTCATCTAGTGGAGATGTCTTAGTTGTTTCCTCCTGCTTTAACAGAGTACCACTCGCTGGGTAATTATAAGGAATGGACGTTTATTTGGCTCATGGTTCTGGAGGCTGTAAAGCCCAAGAGCATGGCATCAGCATCTGAGAGGGTTTTTGTGCTGTGTCATCCTATGGTGGAAGGTGGAGAGAATGGGGCTGAGTGTCATCCTTTTATCAAGAACTCACTCCCGCAGTGACAGCATCAATCCATTCATGAGTGTGGAGCCTTCATGACCTAATCACCTCTTACAGGCCCTGCCTCTTAACACAGTGTACAATGGCAATTAAATTTCAACTTGAGTTTTGGAGGGAACATTCAAATCATAGCAGGAGGAGAATGGGAAGAGAGTTAAGCTGAACTCTGGAGAGGCTTTTGGCTGATTTCTGTGACCTGTGCATCAGTGCAATGTCAAGAAAGCCCCCTCTCCATCACACTCCCCAGGAAATCTCTCTCCCTTGTTGGCACTTCTGGTATAGACACTCAAACAAGCCTGGAGTTTGAAAGAAAATCTAAATAGCAAAACAGAGATGAAGGAGTGATCCCTTTCTTTTGGAAAAGCATTCATCCTAGAAGGACTTTAAATAGATAGCTCTCCCGGGGCATTAAAAAGATTCAAACTATGATGATTTGTATTTTGTATGAATTTTGTTTTTCTGGACTGTCTTCTTGCGTGAGGTAGACCAAAGCTGAAACTGCATCTGGAGTAGCCTTCTCTTAAGTCTGTAATCAGAATATGCCCTTTGCTAAGGTGATGTTTCCCTAGTAATAAGACCACTTCCTGCCATTTCTTCTGTCCCGATACCTACTAGTCCTGGCTTGTCATGCAAAAAAATGGACTGCGTTTTTATTTTTAGTTGACAGCAATATTATTAAATAGAACATCAAAAAAAAAATAATGATCTTGCCGTCTTTACGTAAAAGCTATATTTTCATGGACTGCGTTTTTATTTTTAGTTGACAGCAATATTATTAAATAGAACATCAAAAAAAAAAAATAATGATCTTGCCGTCTTTACGTAAAAGCTATATTTTCTTTTTTTTGATTTCCTTTATGGTTCTTGTCCTCGTGCACATATATACATTTTCACAGTACTGCAGTTTTTAATGTTTCCCAGTTTCTTTTACTTAACAGACTATAATATTTTCCAATGCAGCTATATTATTCTAGTAATTGTCATTTTGAGTGGGTGTAGACTCCTTCTAATGTTCATGTTCCATATTTACCTAAATGCTTAGGTTTTTTGGCTTTTTTGTTATTAGTATCATGTGCATTATAATATGTTACTTTATGCACATTGCTTCTTATTTTCATTGTATAGGTTATGAGGGTTAATTTCCCAGGGGAGGGGTTATTGGGTCACAAGGTCACAATATGTGCTTAGCTCTTCTTGCTAAATAACCCTTTCTACATGGATTTTTTTCTACACTGATAGAGTTGACAGGTGTTATTCTATCTTTACCAGCATTGATTCATATTAGTTCCTTTTATTTCTTCTAAGTTAGAAGGTGCTGAAAATTGTTATAATTTCAACTTTTGGATCACAAGCAAAGGTGATTTCATGTTTTATCATCCAGTGTGGAGTCTCTGTTTATAGTCTTTGTCTACTCATGAGGTCAGGTTTGCCATTTTCTTTATGAATTTGAATGAACTGTGATGACTGAATTGCTTAACATTTCCTAACAACGGTTTCACACGTAACCAGTAAAATGACCATATTTGGGGGAAGCATGAGCAAATGATTTGGTGAGGTTCATGTAAGCGCGATCAAGATTTTCCAGTAGTGATGAGGGTGCTAAATTTTAATTTTTAAGTGGTCACATGTCAGATGCTTCTGCACAAGATGGGGTGATTCTGCAAGAGACTGACGCATTGTTGAAGAAGCATCTGATTTCTGTGGGTTGGATATGGGGATGTAGATGACTCTTAACTTCCTAGCTGGCCTGACGTTTCTTTTCTTGAGCCAGTGCAGCACTTATGTCTGTCTTTTCCCTTAGAGCAGTGTCACCTTTTGTGCTTGCTCACTGCTCCTTGCCGTGGTGCCACTTCACTCTTGCGGGGGGGGGCACTGTAGAGGGGAAACTTAAAGATTTCCCTTAATTACGCTGAGCTTGTCCGTGCATTGAAATGTCTCTTTCTTCCAGGGTCTGGTTGTTTTGTAAGAAGAGGGCACTTTAGAGTATCTGGTCCACCATACTGCTAGAACAAGAAGTCCATATTACATTATTGATTTAAAAAAATAAAATTAAAATTAAAAAATTGAACCAAGAATCTCTCTCTGTCTTCTGCTACAGAATCCCCCATGAGCATCTCTGCCGTGGGAGTGAACTCGCCTTACCAGCTGATCTACCAGTCTTCTACAGCCTGCCTGAGCTTTTGCCTCTCAACTGGAAAGGAACCCAAGAAGAAAATGGGTAAAAGTGGCTCCCAGCAAGAGCTTGTGACCCATCTCTGGGGGTGGGGGGGGAGTGGGGATAGATTTCCTACTAGCCTGGGTAGGTTGGTGGGATGGTTTGGTTGGTTTTCTGACAGGAGGGATACACAGTTGCCCTGGCTGGAGACCTGGGAGCTATTGACACAGACACACTCATCCAAAAGCTGCTGCAGCTCAGCCCAGTCACTCCAGAGCACAGTCTTGTCATTTGAGTGTGTAGATGCCCTCATTCCCAGTGATGGGCTTCCCCTCACCTGGGACGACACCCCACCAAACCCACATCTTCCACCCCCGGAGTATCCTACGCTCACCCCCTCTGCTCAGAGATAGCTCTGCCCAGGCACACAGCAAGTGCAGGAACTAGTATCTGACTGGAGGTATTTGGATAGCAAATCTGATAGACCCCAATGTGTGTCCCAAGTCGAGCTGGTTGGTGTGGGCAGGAGACAAAGACAGAAGACACTCCTGTTGAGGAAGACACACACAGAAGGGCAGGCTTCGGGGAAAGAACAGGTGGTAGATGACAGCATGCAGTGTGACCACAGCCGTGAGACAAGAAACCAGGGGAGAGGTGATCTGGGGCTGTAGAGAGCAGGGCCAGGCCCCGCAGAGCTTCCAGGCCCACCCTACCTGGCTGTGACAGCAGGACAGGTGGAACAGGGTGGGTAGGGGAGGGTCAATGGAAGATGGGAATGCTCAGACTGTCCAATTGATTCCCACAGACACTGGAGGTAAGCTGGAAGCTGAGAAGCTTGGATTTTATTCCCAACCCCACCCCAGCTGGCCGTGTGACTTGCCTTCCTCAGGCCCCACTCTCCTTATTGGTAAAAGGGGGATGGTTATGGTGGGTGGTCAGAGGTGTCCCCAGACCTCAGCACCGTTTATAGCGTTGCCATCGTTATTCCATCTGTCATCACTCACCACGTCAAGCCAATCCTGTATCCTTTCAGTGAGTTAACACGTGTTCATTGAACACTTGCTAATTGTCCATCCTGTACCAAATGCAGACGGGGACTCTTAAGAGAAAAGGCCTTGCTGAAAGGAGCTGACAGCCTCAGCTGGTGGCACCGACTAGACCTGGCATCTTGCTCGTTCCCCGATTCCTTTGCCTCAGTTGTGGTCCTTGAGCTCACTGGTTCTATTAATGTACAGCCTCGTTCCTGGCTCCCCTCTCTATGTGCTCCTGGCTTTATCCCACCCCTCCTGGACTGGCCCTCAATCTACACAGTTATTTTGAAGGAAAAGAAAGTGTCCTCAAAACTTCTAGTGACTTAATGACTTGTTCCTCCTAATGACCTCCAGGGTGATGCCTTGAGTAAGGCCGTTCGAGAGCGGTGGTTAAATACGTCTGTCAGTCCCTTTGTCTGTGTGGCTGCCTTCCCATGCCACCCCTCCAAGGCGTGACTTTTCACAATGGCCCCCGTGCTGTGTCATCGCATGTGTTCAGATGCTACATTTATTACAGGTTCTTAATTTTGTTTAGGAATTAGCCTCACATACGCATGGCTGATTAACTTTGCCTAATAGCATTAGGTAAAGTAACCATGTGTCCTAGCTTGCCCAGGAATATTCCAATTTATGCCTATTGTCCTGGCATAACTATGAGTGATCCTTACTTTGACTCTAAAAAGTTTCCGAGTTTGGACTATAGACTATAGAGCCACTCTGGTTTTAAGTCATTTGGGGTCTGGGGGCTTTGCTATCTGTTCCATGCCCATGTGCTATTACACCTCACCAGCTGGCAGTTCTGGGGCCACGTGGACTTGGAGCAGACTCCTCCAGGAGTTGACCTGCTCCTTGAGGGGATAGTAGCTATTTCTGGAAGGTGATCCATTACAGGAAGAGAGCTGAGAGAAGTCTATTAATAGTGGTTTCGAGTCAGTAAGAAGCTGTTGCCCTCGAGGGGCTCAAGGCAGCCTGAGGTAGGCCAGAATGGGTGCTCGAGCCCGCAGATGCTCCAGTGGCCAGCCAGCAGGTAGGACCTCAGGTACTGGGCTTGAGCTCAGGGCTTAGTTCCTGGTTCCTGGTAGCAGGCAGGGGGAAAGGCACCAGGACCCACTAGGGTGGCAGATACCAGAGATGGTGCCCAAGCACTGGCCAAAAACCCCAAGGCTTTGTGGACAGCCAGGAAGGCTCCATTCTGAGGCACTCTGGGGGTCATTTGGAGCCTGATAAATGCCCCTGGCCCAAAGCCAGTTTCCATCCTTGAGACCAAGATGAAGTTGAGCCTACCTGTATATGGTGGCTTCAGCTGGATAGGTGCAGAGGCTTGGAGTGGGCGGGACCTGGTGCAATGAATGGATGCCTCTGGAGCCTCAGCCATGGAGGGTCACCTCCACGATTTCATGTCGTTGTACCCTCACACCACCTGACACTCACCACAGAGGATAACCACGCAAATATGCACAATTGGTCCGGATCGTTGCTGCCCAGGTCTTCGCTGGTGCATGCTGCTCCCTGCAGAAGGCCTGAGATTAGCCAATATCAGAGAAGTGTTAAAGCCGATGGAGATGAGTAGAGATTTTTGTGTCTTTAATCGGGGGAGTATCAAAAGCCACTCACTTCTACCTGGAAATGGCTGCATCTGGGGGCACACGGCTGGTCCTCATTTTGCCCAAGTTGGTCCCTGACATACGCTTAACGACTGACTCGCAGAGTGATGCCTCTCTTTTATAAATGACCACCCAATGACTCCTGTCCCCAGTATACATGATCTTCCGTTATTCTGACACTCAGGGAGGCTATTCTCAGGCTCTTCCTGGCCACCTTGCCCCCATGTGAACACAATGTCTTGAGAAACCATTTTCTAAAACCCCTCTTTAAGCTCTTCATCTCCAAATACAGGCAAACCAAAAACTGTAGACGATGTCAGCATGCCGTTCCCACAGCGAGGAGTGGGAACCTTTGCTGACAACATCCAGTTCAGAGACCCCTGCCCTGAGGCCCGGGAGAAGCTGCAGGAGATGTGTCGGCACATGTGAGCACCTCTGTGGTTGGTGGGAGGGGAACTACCGGTACCCCACACAACAGCCATAGGGGAAACTGAGGCAGCCTGAGCGGGTGAGTGGGTGCCTCTGCGTGTGCTTCCTCACCAGTGACACCCCTTTGCATAGCTCCTGAGGCTTGCAGCCTTTGTGCCCTAAGTCTGTCTATCCGTCTTTTTTTTCCCTGAGTGTTTATTTCTCAACTTGTCAGGCATTCTCCTACCAAAAAAAAAAAAAAACCCTGCCTCTCAAGACAGACAAATGTCAACATTGGTGATCAATGGTACTTATGATTTCAGGTCCCACAAGGCCTCACGAAGTTATTCATCATTTCTCAACAAATTATTTGACATTTCTCAATAACTTATTCGGCATTTCTCTGCAGCTCAGACCATGGGCCATAAAGAATTTTAAAACCTATTCATAGCTAACACCTAAGCCATATATGTCTCCTGGGGGTCACTGGATGAGAAAATGGGGGTAGAGGGCAGCCACCCAGTTTACCTCCTTACTGTGACCCGCTGGACGGAAGCTCTCTTCTCCTGAATCCTCAGACCTGGGGGGCGAGCAATGTCTCCACCTCCCGTGGGCCCTCCCGGCCTCTCCCACCACCGCACACAGTCCCACCCATAGGTCCTCAAACCTAGGTAGAAATCAGCAAGGGTTGCTCTTAAAGGGACACTGTGGTCTTCCCAGTTCTTCCTAAAAATACTACCTTTAAGGATGAAGGAAGATGGCGTGGGAATGCATGCTCTGGGGACAGGAAAATGGGATGGAGACTTGGGTGCTGGGGAGGGGCTGTAGAGAGGCCCCCTAGTAAGTGAGAGCCATGTGTCTAGAAATATGTTGGTCTCCTTTCCTGCAGAGAAGCTGAAAGGGCCTCGTGGAAAGGGAAGAATATCTCCTACCCTATGATCTTTCGCAACTACAAGGCAAAGTTGCCCTCTCATCTAATGTTGGCCCCCAAGGGGGATTCTCATGCCCCGAGCTCCCCCCACCCTCACACTGCGAGGGCTCAGAGTCCCACTCCCCCCGCTCACCAGCCTCCTGTCCACCATCTTCACTTTGGCCAGCACTCTCAAGAGCGGAAGGTGCCCCAGAGGAACGTCAAGTTGCACCGCACCTTCGGTGACGGGTCCTCCTTCGTTTAGTATCCTTTTGTTCGGTGCTGCCTTTCTCCCCAGCCACTCGCCCCAAAGAACTCTGGGGCTTGAAGCAGCCTAAGTATTCACTTGGGCTTTCAGTTGATCGCGGAAGCCTGGCAATGGGTCCTCCAGAGTATGGAGGCTTTGTCCAGGCGAGACTCAAGAGGGTCAGAGGATGAAGTACCAAGTTTTGAGCCTCAAGTTCAGTTTAGTTCAGATCAACATGAACATGCCAAAGTAGACTCAAGAGGGTCAGAGGATGAAGTACCAAGTTTTGAGCCTCAAGTTCAGTTTAGTTCAGTTCAGATCAACATGAACATGCCAAAGCCTGTCTGCCTATGAGAAGTTTGTCAATGCGGGCTGGGAATGTAGCCATCGTCCTGCCTTCAAGGATCTCCCAGGTGAGAATAGGTTAAAGACACAGAACAATTCATTGCTAGGGAGCAGAGGGCAGTAGGAGGCCTTGAATACCAGGGTCTTGGTCCTTCTGTCCCGGGCTCAGTGGTTAAGCCCTGTGTCCCTTGCCTACCTTGCCTGTCCATGTCCTTGGAGTCTGAACTCTCCCCCCAGATGCTGCCTCCCATGGGCCCTGATTTCTCCGCAGCTGAGGTCTGCCTGAGTTCATGAGTGTTGGGGTAGACAAGTCCCAACCTTGGGGTGTACTAGCAGCAGAAGGGAATTTTCTCTTTGATAATGTGATGAAAGCTGTAGACCCTCTTCCCAGAAATGCACACTCAGATGCACGTGCATGTACAGACCTCCAAAGCCCTTCTATGGACCTGGGTTTAAGAAGTCTAAGCTCAGGAAAGCTAAGTCTTTGAAAAGATAAATCTCTTTGGAGGGTGAGCCCTGAAGTCCACGCACCCCTTAGAGTGAACTGAGTCAGACTGCTTTCTTCATCCACAGGCATGTATTGAGTATCCATTATGTGCGGCGATTAATAGAATGTCTTGAGTGGACCAGTCATACCTCAGAGGGAGCATCTTCAGTTCGATTGCTTTCTTCTAAAATGAGAGAGAGGAGTTTGGATTTGGGTGGTGAAGGTAGAAGAGAGGGCTCCCTTTGGAGAACGTATGTGTGGGAAGTCACCTTGGGCCTTCTGTCCCTTTCAGAGTCCTGTTACCCACTCCCCAGCAAGCTTTAGAGCTGGACCAGACCCCAGATGCCCAATCCACATGTCACCAAGCCTTTGGAGAACGTATGTGTGGGAAGTCACCTTGGGCCTTCTGTCCCTTTCAGAGTCCTGTTGCCCACTCCCCAGCAAGCTTTAGAGCTGGACCAGACCCCAGATGCCCAATCCACATGTCACCAAGGGCTCTGAGGCTGGAGAAGATGAAGGACTTATTCCTGGTTACAGTCTGAGTTATACAAAGTATCAAGGATGGGAGAGAAAAAGTTGTCCATTTCTGTCCCTTTATTTGGGAGTGGTGTGACCTACTCAATGTCACAGAAAAAATTTGGTGGCAAAGCCAGGCCAGGGTTCAGGGATTCTAAGAGATTATCTTGGGCACCGTTTTTATGCCTTTAAGGATTGTTTTCTCCAGCAGAGAGCGAGGTAGGAGTCGATGGAAGGGGACCTCATTTTAATAATAAAATCACTGGGCACTTAGCATCCCCTGCCTTTGGAGGAGAGGGTGGGTCTCTGAGCCATCTCAGCTGCTTTACAGGGGCCAAGCTGCCCAACCAGGCTTGCAGCAAGAGCACTCTCACTCCCTTTGGCCTGCTATCGACTGAACTGGGACTTCAGAATTTAAGTGCCCTGTCAAAGAAGCCTTATTGTTTCTCTGACCATAAATGAATCCATTCATCACTCTCTGCTCGGCTCTGCTTCTGGTGCGTCACCTGATATTGAACACGGCACACTCCTTCAAGAGCAGCTGCAGCTTGCTATGGGTTGTGGGGTCCCCCTCCCCCCTTTTCACTGAATTTAGTAGCAGTATTTCCCTGAAAGCCTCCTGAAGCTGTGTCAATGAATTCTATTAGGGATCAGGGGGTGTGCTAGGGTATGACCAGGGCACAGCATCCCAGACTGCTGGAATCTGTGTTCTCACACCTGTCCCAGAATTCTGAGGCCCCCCTAGGTGGGACCACCCAAACCTTTGGTTCATTGCACTGGCACGCCTGACTGATAGCCCAACAATGAGCACATCCAGGCAATTAATACATTTTCTGTTTGGGAGTCATAAGAGGCCAGGGTTCTAGGCTTAGTTCTTCTTGATGACCCTGCACAAGTCACTTGATCTCCATATCTCATTTCCTTTGATTTTAAGATGAGGAAGTTGGGCCCAGTGATCTTAAAGGAGAAACTCAGTGTTACTGTGTTCAAATAGCCAAGACACACATGCAGCTGTTTAATCCCTCTTGAGTACAGAGAATGGTTAGAAAACATTCTTCACCTCATGACTTCCCTAGAACACTGGGTTCAGCAGTTGCTTCTGTTTTCACAGAGGTTACAGGACAAAGCTATCAGGTAAAGATGATATATCTGCCCTTGGGGTATCAAAAAGCTCCAAGCCATAATTGGTTTGCTCTTGTCAACTTCAGACCACAGAACCATCTCAGGATTCATTTCATTCATTTTATTCATTCATTCTAGTGGGTGTGAGTGTATCTCACTGTGGTTTTGACTTGTATTTGACTTGTATTTACCTAATGACTAATGATCTTAGATCTTGAGCATCTTTTCATGTACTTTTCTTATATTTCTTTGAAGAAATATGTATCCAAGGACTTTGCTCAGATTTTGATTTTTTTAATGAGTTGTAAGGGTTCTTTATATATTGTGTATCCTATACCTTTATCAGGTATATGATTTGCAAATATTTGTTCCCATGCCATGAGTTGTCTTTTTCTCTCTTGATAGCATCCCTTTATGTATAAAAGTTTTTAATTTTGATTAAATTAAATTATAGTTATAGCTCTTATATTTAGGTCTTTGATGCATTTTGAATTAATTTTTGCATGTTGTATGAGATAAGGGTCCAATTTCACTCTTTGGCATGCATATATCCAATTGTTCCAGCACCATTTGTTGAAGAGACTATTCTTTCCTCATTGACTGGTCTTAGTACCCATGTCAAAAATCAATTGACTGTAGGCCGGCCCAGTGGCGCACTGGATAGTGCGCTGCTTGGGAAGCGCAGCGGCGCTCCTGCCCGAGGGTTCGGATCCCACATACAGACCGGTTCCCGCTCACTGGCTGAGCGAGGTGCGGGAGCAACACCGAGGGTTGCAATCCCGTTGCCGGTCCCCGGTCCGGTACAGGGGCAACACTGAGGGTTGCAATCCCGTTGCCGGTCCCCGGTCCGGTACAGGGGCAACACTGAGGGTTGCGATCCATTGCCGGATACGGAAAAAGACAAAAGACAAAAAAAAAATCAATTGACTGTAGGCCGGCCCAGTGGCGCACTGGATAGTGCGCCGCTTGGGAAGCGCAGCGGCGTTCCCGCCCCAGGGGTCGGATCCCACATACAGACCGGTTCCCGCTCACTGGCTGAGCGAGGTGCGGGAGCAACACCGAGGGTTGCAATCCCGTTGCCGGTCCCCGGTCCGGTACAGGGGCAACACTGAGGGTTGCGATCCATTGCCGGACACGGAAAAAGACAAAAGACAAAAAAAAAATCAATTGACTGTAGAAGTATGGGTTTATTTCTGGACTCTCATTTCTAATCCATTGATGTGTATGTCTATCCTAATACCAGTAGCACACTGTTTTTATTATTGTAGCTTTGTAGTATGTTTTGAAATCAGGAAGTGTGATTCCTCCCACTTTGTTATTTTCTTCAAGATTATTTGGTTATTTATTTCTATTTTTTTTGTAATTTCATATGAATTTTAGGGTTAGGCTTTTTGTTTCTGCAAAAAAGGCTGATGGGATTTTAATAGGGATTGCACTGGTTCTGTAGATCACTTTATGGAGTATTGCCATTAACGATATTAAGTCTTCCAATACATGAACACTACCAACAAACAATCTGAAATGCTGTATGAACAACAACAAAAAAGGAACAAACAAAAGGAAATGATGTCATTTACAATAGCAAAAAAGGAATAAAATACTTTGGATTAAATAACCAAGGAGGTACAAGACCTATACATTGAAAATTACAAAATGTTGTTGAATTAAATTAAACAACACCTAAATAAATGAAAAAGCATTACATGTTTATGGGGCACAACTGATTTTCGTTGATCTTGTATCCTGCAATTTGTTGTCTTTTTTTAGCTCTAGCTTTTTAGGTGTGTGGATTCTTTAAGATTTTCTATGTATAAGATCATGTCACCTGCAATCAGAGATAATTTTATTTCTTCTTTTCCAATTTTGAAGCTTTTCATTTCTTTTTGTCACCTAAGTGCATTGTTGAATAGAAGTCATGAAAGTTTGTCTACTTCTTGATGTTAGAGGAAAAGTTTTCATTCTTTCACCCTTGAGTATGATATTAGCTATGTATTTTTCATGTATGGCTTTTATTATGTTGAGGGAGTTTTCTTTTATTCCAAGTTTGTTGAGTGTTTTTATCATGGAAAGGTGTTGGATTTTGTCAAATGTTTTTCTTCATCAATTAAAATGACTATGGGTTTTTTCTCCTTTTATTCAATTACTGCGGTGCATCACATTTATTTTTGTATTTTGAACTACCTTTGTATTCCTGGGATAAACTCCATTTGATCATGTTGTATAATCCTTTTAATATGTTGCTGAACTTGGTTTGCTGGTATTTTGTTGAGAATTTTTGCATGTACCTTCATAAGGGTTATTGGTCTGAAGTTCTCTTCTTATGTCTTTGTCTGCTATCAGGATAACACTGGCCTCACAGAGTGAGTTAGGAAGTGTTCAGGTCTACCCCTCTATTTTAATTTTTTTATTTTTATTTTGGAAGAGCTTGAGGAATATTGGTGCTAATTCTTCTTTAAATGTCTGGTAGGATTCACCAGCAAAGCTGTCTGATCATGGGCTTTTCTTTGTTGGGAGATTTTTGACTAATGATTTAATCCCTTTACTTGCTACAGGTCTATTCAGATTTTCTATTTCTTTTTGAGTCACTTTTAATAGTTAGTGTGTTTCTAAGAATTCATCCATCTCATCTTGGTTATCTACCTTTTTGGTATACAATTATTCATATTATTCTCTTAGGATCTTTTTTATTTCTGTGAGGTCAATAGTACTGTCCCACTTTCATTTCAGATTTTGGGAATTTGAGTCTTACTTTTTTTTTTTGCTTGATCAGTCTAGCTAAAAGTTCAATAGTACTGTCCCACTTTCATTTCAGATTTTGGGAATTTGAGTCTTACTTTTTTTTTTTTTTGCTTGATCAGTCTAGCTAAAAGCTTGTGGGTTTTATTGATCTTGTCAAAGAACCAACTTTTGGTTTCCTTGGTTCTATTTTCATGTTCTCCATTTTGTTTTTCTCCACTGTAATCTTCACTATTTCCTTCCTTCTGCTAGCTTTGCTTTAGTTTGCTCTTCTTTTTCTAGTTCGTTAAGGTGGAGCATTGGGTTATTGATTTGAGATCTTTCTTCTCTTTTAATGTGTATGTATACTAACAACTATAAATTTCTCTCTGAGCACTGCTTTCACTTTCTCCTATAAGTTTTGAGATGTTGTATTTTTTTTTTTCCTTTTTGTCTTTTTTCGTGACCTGCAACGGATCGCAACCCTCAGTGTCGCGCCCGTACCGGACCGGGACCGGCAACGGGATCGCAACCCTGGGTGTTGCACCCGCACCTCGCTCAGCCAGTGAGCGGGAACTGGTCTGTATGTGGGATCTGAACCCTCGGTGGGAGCGCCGCCGCGCTCCCAAGCGGCGCACTGTAGCAGTGCGCCACCGGGCCGGCCCCAATGATATGTTGTATTTTTGTTTTCATTCATCTCAAAGTATTTTCTAATTTCCCTTGTAATTTCTTCTTTATCCATTGGTTTTTTAAAAGTGTGTTGTTTAATTTACACATACTTATGAATTTTCCAAATTTTCTTCTGACAGTGATTTATAGTTTCATTCCATTGTGGTCAAAGAAGATACTTTCTATAATTTAAGTCTTTTAAATTTTACTGAGACTTGTTTTGTGGCCTAACATATTGTCTATACTGGAGAATGATTTATGTGAACTTTAGAAGAATGTGTCTTCTGCTGTTACCAGTAGAATGGTCTGTATATGCCTGCTAGGTGTAGTTGATTTATAGTATTGTTCAAGTTCTCTGTTTCTTTATTGATATTCTGTCTATTTGTTCTATTTATTATTGAAAGTGAGTTGGTGAAGTCTCCAACTATTATTTTAGAACTTTTTTCCTTTAATTATGCCCATTTTTGCTTTTTATATCTTGGGGCTCTGTTGTTAGATGTGTATATATCTATAATTGTTATATGTTCTTGAGGTATTGACCTTTTATCAATATATAATGTTCTTCTTTTGTCACTTGTAAAAATGTTTGACTTAAAATTTGGTTATTGTTTGCATAGAATATCTTTTTCATCATTTCACTTTCAGTCAAGTTGTGTCTTTGGATGTAAAGCAACTGCTTATAGATAGGATATATTTGAATCATGTGTTGTTTTATTTTAAATCTATTCTGCCAATCTCTGCCCTCTGATTGGAGAGTTTAATTCATTTATATTTAAAGTAATTGTTGATATGGAAGTACTCAATTCTGCCATTTTGCTATTTGTTTTTTATAAATCTTATATCTTTTTTGTACCTCAGTTCCTCCATTACTACCACCTTTTGTGTTTGATTTTTTGTGGCATGCCATCTTGATTCACCTCTCATTTCCTTTCTTCATATTTTAGTTATTTTCTAAGTGGTTATCCCAATGTAATGATTTGAATAGTGTCTCCCAAAAACTCATGTCCACGTGGAACCTCAGAATGTAACATATTTGGAAATAGGATCTTTGCAGATGTTGTTGTTATTATTGTTATTATTTTAGAAACTTCTTAGCCATATTATTATCATTATTTTTAAGTTCAAAGATTTATTACTTACAGATCCTGAGAAGGTTGCACACGATGAGTCAGGAGAGTAGTCCTCTGTCCCTGGGTCATGCAAGGCAGGAATGAAGACAGGCAGAGGGAGGGAGGGAGGGAGGGAGAGAGAGAGAAAGAGAGAATGGCAACTAGCATATATGTATAGGAGCACAGGGTGTGGGTCACTTTAAGTTCATGGGCAAATGCCTGAATGGTTTGTTTAAAGTAAAGGAAGCAGAGGGGAAAGCATGGAGACCAATCTCCTAGGAAGGACAGATGCTTATAAGTTTTTATGTCTGGCCACAGGGTTGAACTGTTTTGGTGTGATGTTCTACTTCTTCTTTTTGTTTTAATTGACATATAATAATTGTACATATTTATGGGGTACAGTGCAATGTTTTGATACATGTATACATGTATAAAGATCAAAGCAAATGTCATTATTAAGTGAAGATGCTGTCATATTGGATTTGGATGGGCCCTAATGCAGTGACTGGTGCCCTTATAAGGAGAGAAAAAAGACACACACACAGAGGGAAGAAGTTCATGTGGTGAATGAAGAAGAGACTGAAATGATGCACCAGTAAGCCAAGGGATGATGTAGATTCCTGGAAAACAACAGAACTAACAGAAAACTCTTCAGATTCTGCTCTCAGGTGCCCCACAGAAGAAAATCTACATGTTCAAGTGTTAAGTATTTGGTGCATCATTCCCCATTTTCAAAAACCCTCTCCACACTTTAGAAACTAGAAGGTTCAAGAGAGGATTCTTCCCCAGAGCTTCCAAGAGCATGGCCCTGTTGACACTTGATTTTTAGACTTTTGGTCTCCAGAACTTTGAGAGAATAAATTTCTGTTGCTTTAAGCCACCCAGTTTGTGGTACTTTATTATGGTAGCCCTAAGAAACTAATATACCAGCATATTACAATTGACAAACTAGTAGAATTAGTAACAACTTAGCCTCAATAGTATACAAAGCTCTGCTCCTATACAGCTCCATCCCTCCCCCTGTATGTTGTTATCAAAAACTACATCTTTATATGTGCCTTGTATGCCCATTAACATAGATTTATAATTATTGTTTTATTAATTTATTTTTCAAGTCTTGTAAGAATAAAAAGAAATTATAAACTGAAAATACAATAATGCTGGATTTTACATTTACTTATATAGTTACCTTTACCAGCATTTAAAAAAAAATTTGTACGGCTTTGGGTTACTGTCTGGTGTCCTCTTGTTTCAGCCTGAAAAATTCCCTTTAGCATTTCTTGTAGGGTAGGTCTACTAGTGATGAACTAGTTTATCTCAGAATGTCTTAATTTCTCCTTCATTTTTGAAGAATAATTTTGCTTGAAATAGAATTCTTGGTTGACAGTTTTGTAGTTGTTGTTGTTGTTTTTCTTTAAGCTCCTTAAATATTTTATCCCACTGCCTTATGGCCTCCATGGTTTCTGATGAAAAATCAGCTGCTGGCCTTATTAAAGATCACTTGTACATGCTGGGTCTCTTCTGTTTTGCTACTTTCAAGATTCTCCCTGTCTTTTGACAGTTTGATTATAATGTGTCTCAGTGTGAATATCTTTGAATTTATCTTAGAGTTTGTTGATCTTCTTGAATGTGTAGATTCATGTCTTTTGTCAAATTTGGGGAGTTTTCAGCCATTATTTTTTCAAATATTCTTTCTTCCTCCTCCTCTCTCTCCTCTCCTTCTGGGACTCCCGTTACGCATATATTGTTATGCTTGATGGTCTCCCACAGGCCACCAAGGCTCTATTCATTTTTCTTTCTGCTCCACAGACTAGATAATTTCAATTGATCTGCCTTCAAGTACACTGATTCTTTTTTCTACTGCTCTAATCTACTGCTGGACTTGTCTAGTGAATTTTTCATTTCAGTTATTGTAAGTTAAGCTCCAGAATTTCTGCTAGGTTATTTTTTATAGTTTCTATCTTTTCATTTCATTTTTTCAGCTGGTGGGAAAGGTTTAAGAGGGCAGACCCCAGTGCCAACAACTGGGATATTCCTGCACATAGGGCATTAGCTACTAACACCATGTTCCTCTTAGTCAGGACCAATGCTACATGGGCCCTCTTTACTAGAAAATGAACAGGGAGACATTACTTGCCCTCCTAGATTGGTTAGAAGGAGAGGCAGCCTGACAGCATTAGAAATATTACTGGCCTCAGAGATTGGATCCTGGCTCTGCTACTTGCTTCTGGTGAGAAACAGGGAAGATCATTATCTGCATATTTGATTTCTCATCTGTAAGATGATCAGCCCATCCTGATTTGCTTAGGACTGCCTGACAGCATTAGAAATATTACTGGCCTCAGAGATTGGATCCTGGCTCTGCTACTTGCTTGTGGTGAGAAACAGGGAAGATCATTATCTGCATATTTGATTTCTCATCTGTAAGATGATCAGCCCATCCTGATTTGCTTAGGACTTTCCTGGTTCTATCTCTGAAAGTACCATGTCTTAGGAAACCCATCAGACCCAGGGGAAATCCTTCTCATCTGTGAACCACAGGTTGGTTGTGAGGAATAAAAACAAGATACAGGAAAGCACCCAGGGCATGGTTAGGTCCATAATCATTTAATTTTTAGTTATGCAAAGTGTAGGGAGGGTTTTTGAAAATAAGGAATGATGCACCAAATACCTAACACTTGAACATGTAGATTTTCTTCCATGGGGCACCTGAGAGCAGACCCTGAAGAGTTTTCTGTTAGTTCTACTTGACCGTTTCTGCCAGCTATCCCTCTGGAAACATTGCCATGTGTCAGATCCCTACATGCTGCAGAGGGAGAACCATCACATTCCTCTTTAATGATACACCTGGATTCTCCTTCCTGGCCCTATTCAATGCTGAAGGCCAGGGCTGTGTTCACTACAACCTAAAGACCCGGTAAGTGTACTAGGGGAACCCTAGCCTTAGAAGTATCTGGGTGGGGGGGTAGTCGGGGAGGGGGGCTGAGGTGGTGACTAGTAGTCCCTGGTTAAAGAAGGGGCCAGGCAGAGTCCGGAGGTCTAGTAATGCAGTAAGGCAGGGATAAAGCAGTGCCTGCAGGGACATAGGTACTTGAGACCTGGCCCTTGCTTGCTGGATCCATGTCACAGACAATGAGAGGCAAATCCCCAAGTTCTACTCCACTTGGTACCCCAGAGCACTAAGATCTTCATTGTTGGTTAGATTTATGGAAGAATTCTTTAGTGGAGAGAAGTATTTTATATGAAGAGTGGGTGAGGGAAAGGTGTGGACACGACTTCTGTGGGGTCTCTTAAGAGAAGCACATATTCTTGCCAGCCAAAGGTTGATTTTTGTCTGGCTTTTCATTAAGGAACTGTTCTTGGAAGGAATGACTTACTCTCATGTTGTAGATGTCCTGTTTTGGTGCCTGATATCTTGTGTGCTCAGGCTTCTGGGCAACAGAGCACAAATTCTGTTGCCTTCCCTCTTGGGTTTGGCCTCACCCTCCATCATCTTCCTCAGAACAATCCTTCCCATCATCAGACTCTCTCAGTGGTATCAACAGGTGTTAAGGGGACTCAGACTGTAGTAGGTGGTAAAAGTGAGGCTCCCTGCAGGATTCCACTGTTCTTCCAGCCTGGGACAGAGTCTCACAGCCTGCCTGCCTGTATCCTGTGGTGCTGAGGGCTTCCTTCAGGGCCTGTGGCAGCTCATCACCCCTTTGTCTCTCCTAGCTGCCCATATGTCTTGGTCTTGGATGAGGAAGGTGGCACCACCAATGACCACAAGGGCTACATAGTTCACAAGTGGAGCTGGACTTCTAAGACAGAGACTTTGCTCTCCCTGGAATATAAGGTAAAGGTGGGCAGCACAGCTGGGGTAGTAGTGAGCTCTCCTGCCACAGGGAGGGCCTTGGCATCCTTCCACAGGCTGCCCAGTATTACAAGCCAGGGGGCTACCTGTAAGACAGGAGCCCTGCCGTCAAGGAGCTTGTAGTCTTGTTCAGAAGTTCCTTGTTCAGAGGATCCACAATTGACTGAAATGAACTTTTCACCAGCCTACAGCAACTGTTGACTGCTATGCTGACCTTTCTTGGCAATATCCTGCCTATTTAATTTTTATTAATATTATTATACGTTTATTGTTAAAATGGTCTTTATTTTATGAAGTAACAGTTATAGTAGTTGATAGCTTTATGTTTAATGCCTATATGGGGCAATAATAAAAGTTAGCAATTCTATGTTGGTTTCCCCAGTTTTTGCTTTTATAACTTTACTGTCTATGAAATCAAAAAATCTGGGAGGCAAGGTAGACTGATAGACACAAACCCTTTTTTCATTCATTTGGTTGTTCAGACAGTTATTAATCAAGATGTATTAAATAATAAATAATGCTGAATTATTAATATTAAATAATAAATTTAATGTATTAATAAAGCTATTAAGTGTGCTTGTCACTTTATCTAGGACAGAGTTTCTCACCTTTGGCACCACTGATGTTTTGAGATGGGCACTTCTTTGTTATAACTGTGCACTGTAGGATGTTTGGCAGCATCCCACTAAATGCCAGTAGTACCCCCTCCCTCAGTTGTGACAACCAAAAATATCTACAGACATCACCAAATGTAGCCTCTAGGGGCAAAATCACACCTAGTTGAGAATCACCAATCGGGACAGAAAGAGAAACAAAACCCCTCAAAGGACTCAATAGTCTAGGGGAGTAATGAGAACAGGATAAAGGGTAGAAACTACGAGAAGGAAGCAAGCTCATGGGATTGGAATTCAGGGAAAGATTAGGGAAGACAGAATCCACTCAAGCTGGCCTGAGATTTAGAGCCCCAAGGTAAGGGTTGCAGACAGAAGCCCTCTTTGAGCACGTGGTGGGGCACAAGCACCCTACCTGTCTCCTGTCCCTTGCCCTTTCAGTTCATCCTCTGCATTGGCCACTGGATTCTCCTCCTTATACCCTGGTTTCTTTAGGTCATGCCTCTACTCAGAAACATTCAATCCCTTGAACATGTCTCACCTCTCTTACCTCCTTGCTCTTAAATGTGCCCCTCCTCTCTGTCAGTCCAAATTTGGCTTCCTCCTTTGCCCTGCTCAGATTTCCCCTCCTTTGTGGCACCTCAGGCAACACCCGTTTCTCTCTATTCACCATGTCTGTGTTTTGAATTAGTCATTGGCAATTAGTCATGTATTGAAGAGGTTCTCAGCTCTGGCTGCATATTGGACTCACCTCTGGGACTTTTTTAAAAAAATACAAATCCCAGGCACAGCCACGCAGTTGGTCCATCATGAGTTTTGGATTTCTTCAGTTTTCACAAGTATTTCTGATGCTTGGCCAGGTCTGAGATCCCTAACCTAGGGACATATTGTGGTGTTGTCTTAACATTTAACTTTTCAAAGCTGTATGAAAAGTTTAGAATCTAAGATTACAAATAAGTTGAAGGCAGGCACCGTGTGTTATGTGTTAATGTGGCCATGTGGACAGAGAACTGGGATGAGAGACTGAGGAGCCAGGCACAAGCTTGAATTTCGCCAGGCTCTGGCTGTGTCGCTTTGTGAAAACCACTCAGCTTTATGAGTCTCGGTTGTCTCATGCATACAAATTGGGCCACCAAACCTGCCCTGCTTCTCATGATGCTCTTGTGAAAACTAAGGGAAGTCATGGAAGGGAGGGTGCTTTGGCATCACTAAAGTGTCTCAGCAGTGTATTTTAGTTAGTTGTTATTTTCCCCAGAGCTGCATAGAGAAATACACAACAGAGGATTGTGCAGTCAGGAGTGGCCTGGAAGACAAATTGGCCCTTGAGTGGTAACATGGTTTGGGCGTGTTTGATTCATGTAGATAGAGAGGAAGCAGAACAAGAATTGTGGATAGAGCCAGCAGTATCACTAAAGGCTTGAAGTTGAGACTAAGCGGGGTGTTTTTAGGAGTTCATAAGTGCTCCTTGTGAAAGAAAGGTGGGGTAAAATGTATATATGATGTGGGGTGGGGGTGAGAGGTATGGGATGTCAGGCTGAAGAGTTTGCATGCTGGCTTTGAGGCTACAGGGACCAGTTTGTTTTTACCCAAATATTTACTATTTCAAATGTTCTTTAGTCCTCCCCGAAAATCCAAGTTTTCCTCTGTTGTTATTTCTCAACTCAAAGAACTTCTTTTGACATTTCTTGAAGTGCAGATCTGCTGACAACAAATCCTGTTTTACTTCATGTAAAAAAATCTCATTTTTAAAGGAATTCTGGGTTGACTTGTTTTTTTCTTTCAGTCTTTTAAAGATGTTTTGCCACTCTGTCTGTTTTCTATAGTTTGATGGGAAGGCTGTAGTTACTCAAATTATAGTAGTTTATTTTCTCTTGCTGCTCT
>NW_007726296.1:500280-504386 GCF_000696425.1 Galeopterus variegatus | reverse complement strand
CAGCACCGAGGGTTGCGATCCCGTTGCCGGTCCCGGTCTGGTACAGGCGCGACACTGAGGGCTGCGAAAAAAAGACAAAAAAAAGGAAAAAAAAAAAAGTCCTTGTCTAAAAATTTTAATGTCTGGGTCATATCAGACAGGATTGGCCTCTGTGGATTATCTGTCGCCTTGAGAATGGCTCACCCTTCACTAGTTCTTCATGTGCCATGTTATTTTGGATTGTAGTTAGACGTCATGAATGTGATGTTGTGGAGTCTCTGAATTCTGATGTATTTCTCTGAAGAGTGTTGATATTCTTGTTTTCACAGGCAATGAACTTGGTTAGACTCAAACCACAAACTTTGTCTCACCTGCAGTGGGCAGCAGTGCAAATCTCAATTCAGTTTGTTTCCTAGCTGTAAGCTGTCTTGAGTCTGCCGTGCTCATGCATGGTTCAGGGATTGGCCAGAGATGTGAACAGTTTATACACAAAATTATGGGCTCTGCTTCTCTGGCTCTGTCCCTTCCAGAATTTTCTCCACATTTTCCTTTAACTGTGATTTGCCCAAGGTCTGTCCTCTGCGTTCTCCAGGCCAGACAGGTAGAGTTTTGCATAACTGTGGCCTGCCTTCAGGCAAAAGCTATATAATGGAATTCATCCTGTGCTGGTCTTTAAGTTTTGGCTACTCTTCAAAATCTTCCTGCATTTGTTTGCTCTTCAGAACCTTTGGATAGTTGGGTTTTTTGTATTTTTTCAAGTTTATGGTTATCTGTGGGAGGGTCAGCCTGTTAGGAGTTGACTCAGCTATATTGGAAGTAGAACTGGCTGGTTGGTTTTATTTTGTTTGTTTTTGGTGGCCTGCCGATAAATACTGACTGATTACATTTTAAGCTGAGAGCCGGAATGCTCAGTCCAGCATTTCTTTTTTTTTTTTGTCTTTTATCTTTTTCCGTGTTCGGCAACGGATCGCAACCCTCAGTGTTGCCCCCGTACCGGACCGGGACCAGCAACAGGATTGCAACCCTCGGTGCCGCTCCCACGCCTCGCCCAGCCAGTGAGCGGGAACCGGTCTGTACGTGGGATCTGAACCCTCGGGCGGGAGCGCCGCCGCGCTTCCCAAGCGGCACACTATCCAGTGCGCCACCGGGCCGGCCCTCAGTCCAGCATTTCTGTGGAAGGTTAACTAGAGAAGGAGAGACCAGTGGATGGGCTGGTGGAGAGGGTAGTTTGGGTGTCATTAGCCAGACCTGACATGATTAAAAATGGTAGCAATATTTTTTAAAGGGGGCCATTTCAATAGAAGGACTCAATGGCATTCAGGCATAGGCTGTCAGGGACTGATGAGAGGGGGAGGGACTTTTAGATGACTCCATAATGGAGTGTGTTTCTGGATGGAAACAGAGAAGATCAATGAGCACTACGGTTTTAGACGTGCTGATTTGGCTCAGTGATCATACATCTCTGGGCTCCTGTGGCATGTATCCTGACCTAGGGTGAGAGATGGGGGATGATGGATAAGATATAACAGGCTGGCTAATGAACTCTCAAGATGAGCTGTGCCTGAGTTTGAAGGCCACCCATATTTGTGGTATTGGGGGAGAGGAAGAGAAACCACCCAGGGAGCAGGGAAAATAAATAACAATTGTACCCTGATAAGCCATATGCGTGTTTTGTCACATGAAATCCGCTTAGTGCCCTAGAAGAAAGATTCTCTTATTGTCCCCAGGCTCAGAGAAGCTAACCAATTTGCCTAACATTGCCCAGCTGGTAAGTGGCAATGCTGGCAGTTGAGCCCTTTGCAACTGCAGAGCTTGAGCTCTGAACTAGGGCTCTACACCACATCTCTCTAGAAAGAGGGTGGAAGAGCAGAGGGTAGTTCTTGTAAGTGAGAGTGAGCAACAAATTTGAAGATGTCAAAAGATTTGGCAAGTCATGGTTTGATATTTTCAGCGTGCTGGAGGGGGACTAGTGTCCAGACTACAGAGTATGAGGAAGAGACTCAACAGTGAGGAAATTGAATATAGACCCCTGGACCAACAACTGGAATAGAAGGAAATGGAAGGAGCAAAACAGAGTTTCCTTGGTTCAGAGGCGTCCTGGGGGTGTTTGTAGGTAAGGGGATATTTCAGGTCGGTGTCATAAAGATGGGAGAGCACAGCAGTGTAGGGCCGCACACTGTAGGGCCCTTGTGTAGGGCCACTGTGTGTAAATACTGCTCTGTGTGTGCAGACCATCCAAGGGCCTTACACGTGAGTGTCTGTTCCACATCCTAACAGTGCTGGCTCATGCTGGGAATGGGCATATATGGCTTTCAAAGCCACTTCCACCATTTTTATCTCATTTGAACCTAATAATAGCCTTTCAAGTATTTCATATTAAAGAATTTTAGATTCAGAGGGGCTCAATGGCATGCTAACAGGAGGCAAATTGGGACTCACCTCTAGACCACAGAGTTCTCAGTAAGGAGTGAGTTTGTATCAGGACAGTTTACCCTCTCAGGGTTCCTGTCTAGGACTGCTAAAGAGGAAATCACACCCTTTTGGAAGTGATGAAAAAGAGTAACTTCTGCCTCTTTTTCACCCATCTTTGGCTTCTTCATAGGGAAAAAGTAATGTTGGGTGACTTTATGGGAAAGAACTGAGTATGTGGGGCTGAGCCCCTCCTGGGTTCTCTGCGGAGGGGGTACTTTCTGGTGCTCCCTGCCATGTGGTCCACCTTCCCACCCGCTGTTCGACAAGACTCATAGTGGGACCTGGTGCCTGAAGGGCTACATCTTTGTGACTCAGGGATAAGGGGTGAGCTTGTGTTCCAAGCTGTATCTCCAATCCAGTTTGACCAGGACCAAAGCTGACTCACCTGCCTGACACCAGTATCTCTTCACAGCCAGTTCCATGCCTGGGTTGGAAAGGAAGGGAGCAGCGCTAAAGAGGCAGTTAATCCCCCAAAGGGAGGCTGGAAGTTTTCCATCTTCTCCATGAAAGCTAAATTCCAACATAAGAACAGAAAGATCTTATAAATCTTCAGCCCCACACCAAGAGGGGTTTTGTGATTCGTGGTGGGTGAGGAGGGGACGATGGGACAGTGGAAGCAGGGGTCCTGTGAGGACTGGTTTCTTCCTCTGCAGGTCAATGACCAAATGAAGCTTACGGTGCTGGGGCAGGACTCCATCATGGTCACCTTCTCCTCCATGAATGAGACAGTCACACTCACTGTATCAGCCAACAACTGTCCCCACGGGATGGCTCATGACAGACGGGTAAGACAAAGCAGACCGAGCCCCCAGCCCTGATCCCAGGCATGGCAGTGTGGGCTGCCACTCCACATCTGGGGCCTGAGCTCCTACTCGCCAACACCCTCCATGCAAGCCCTGCCCCTTTCTCTGTCGTCATTCACTGCCTGACCTTAGCACCGCCTTCTCTGTGAAACATCCCATATCAGTTAGGAGTCTTTCTGTTGTAAGTGATAGAATCCAATGTGGACTGTCTTAAACATGGAAAGAGAATATATTGGCTTAGTAAACCGAAAAGCCTGTGAATATGCAGCTTCAGGCATGGTTGGATCCAGGCCCTCAAATGTCCCCATCAGATCTTCCCATCTCTTGGCTCTGCTTTCCCCTTTGCCAGCTTTACTCTTGGGGAGTTTCTCTCCTGTTGGTGATGAGATAGTATGAGCATCTTTGGGTTAGTATTTTACCAGCTTTGGTGTGTCCAGGAGAAGGAGGGCTTGTTTTCCTAAGAACTCCAGTAGGGATGCCAACACCAGCACTCACTAGCTCCACTGGATGCCTGTGCCTGAGTCTTCCCTGTGGCTGGGAGTGCGTGTGGCTCCCAGTGACCAGGCTTGGGTCTCACATCCATTCTGGGGGCCAAGGGGTGAGATCAGCCCCAAGGGAACCACCTGGACAAAGGATGAGGCAGAAGTGTTTTCCTAAAGGAAAATCAGGGTGCTGTTACCAGAAGGAGGGGAAATGATGCTGGACAGAATAACTACCGATGCTGTTGATGTATTCTTCACCAGCCCCTTCCCATCCCAACTGGAGTCAGTCTCTCCCTCTGCTCGGCCCTCCTAGCCCTGAAAGCCTCCATTCTAGGACTCCTTTCTTTACAAGTCAATCTTCTCCACCAGA
>NW_007726296.1:498084-499769 GCF_000696425.1 Galeopterus variegatus | reverse complement strand
CTAGCCCTGAAAGCCTCCATTCTAGGACTCCTTTCTTTACAAGTCAATCTTCTCCACCAGATTGGATATTCCCTGTGATTTCTACCATGTCTCTTACCCTAGAGCCTATCACAAGGATTGCTTCAAATTAAGACTTACCAAATATGTGTTGGGTAGATGAGAATACAGTGGAGACTGGGAGTCCCTGTCTTCCGTTCACTGGGTCTTCTGGATCCTACTGAGTGCCTGGTCTCAAGTCAACATCACAGCAAGAAATGCAGAGGATGAAGAGGACAAAGACCCTAATCCCAGGCCAAAACAGAACACTGGACGTGGAGCACAAGACTGGGATGACCAAGGGCTCAGTGGATGGAGCAGACCGCTCGCATTCCCCACAGGGCGCTTTGCTGGGATTGGCTCACTAAGGGAAGGCTCCTAGGAGCAGGAGCAGACCACACATCCCAGTTTTCCCAGGGCCAGTCCTGATTTGCCACTGTCCACCTGGAGGAATTACAAATTCCTCTCCCTCTCAAAAGTGTCCCTGTTTGGATGATCAATTATATGGTTATCTTGGGCAAGGCAAGAGGCTCTTAAGCCACTGCCTGCCACAAGCTCATGGGCTCTCAGGGCTGGCAGAGCCAATAAGGTACATCCAGCCCAGTGTCCTCACTTACACAGAGACACAGGGTAGGCATTCATTAGGGATCCACGTGATATGAAGAAGACACAGGGAATACCTGTGTTTCTCCTGGAGGAAAGCACTGCACCTGTTTTTTTCCACTGCACTTTCATCTCAGCAGTATTTCACTTTCATTAATTTATTAGCTAATTTGATAAATGTTTATCAGCACCTGCAGTGTGCCAAGTTGGCTCTGGGATGTAGAAATGAAGCCTCACTCCCTCTAGTCCCTGAAATAGTTTGTCTAATAAAAGGGGCGAGAGCCTGAACACCAGCTGTAATACAGCTGGATTAGTGTGGTGTGCCAGACAGAGGGGCACGTGGGAGCTGCTGGGGTAAAGGAAAGTCTTTGTTGAGGGGTCTCATGCGAACACCCACGAAACTCAAATGCCTGTGAATTCAGCCTGCACTGGTTACTTCACAGGGCAAAATAACCACAGGCGTTTGAGTCTGAGCTGAGATGAATGATCTTGCTTATTGATGCATCCATTCTGTCAGTTTGGTTCCATATCCTACCAGTCACTGTTAAGTGATTGAGTATACACTATGTATGACTTCACACAGCTGTTCCTTGAAAACCCTTTTAGACTAAAAAAAAATGTGAGTTTACTTTTGTGCAGTAATGCTTCATTTTTCTGGCAACCTCTTGTCTGGTTAGCCCTGAAGTTTGGAACCCAGCTGAGAACCAGGATATAAGCAATTAAAGATTCCCATGAACAGCTGAGAGAAGTCACTCCAAGTTCATGTACGAAAAATGCCCTTTAGGAAAGCCCCTCAGTAGTTCAAATCTTATTTTTTCTTTCTTTAACGCAATATTAGTGAGCCAAAATTAGACATTCAGAGCTGTGCTGTCCAATACGGTAGCCATAAGTCACACATGGCTATGGAGCCCTTCAAATGTGACAAACCCAAATTAAGGTGGGTTCTAAGTGAAAATCCACACTGCACTTCAAAGACTTAGTGTGAAAAGAGAATGTAAAACTTCTCATTGCTTATTTTGATTATGTGTTGAAATGATCATATTTTT
>NW_007726296.1:463678-496588 GCF_000696425.1 Galeopterus variegatus | reverse complement strand
ACCGAGGGTTGTGATCCCGTTACCAGTCACAAAAAAAGACAAAAAGGAAAAAAAAAAAAAAAACCCACATACAAAGCTCACATAGTATTTCTCCTGGACCATGCTGGTGTGGAGGGCAGAGTCTCCATTCAGGGAAGCTTCCACAGGCACAGCTTGACAGCACAGTAGAAGGCTGAGAAGTTATTTAAAATGACACAGTAATTCAAAGAGCATAACCGTACTGGGGACATTTAAGATAGGGATAAACAGACCGATACGTTAAAACAGCTTCTGAAAACAGTGCTGTCCTATAAATGACAGAAGCTGATGTTGCCTGAGAAGACTGACTTGCCAAAAAAGCGTTGAGGTCTCTTCTGTCAGAGAATGCAAAGTGTGTACTATATACTGCAGCTTTATAACTAGATACACAGAGACACTGAGGAAATGCCATGATTTCCTGTGGGTAACGGGGTTTCCAAATGTTGACCTTAACTGCCTGGTTAAGCATCTTGGGATGTTTTTACATGAAATCCTGCCACTCAGACAATTTGCCCAAATTAGATTCTTGGACCTTGAGAGTTGCAAGGAGCCTCAGAGAAAATGTGCTGGGTGCTGGGGCCAGCAAAGAGCCTGAGCTAGGAAGAGGACATTGAGCCTTGGGCCAGTCCCTTTCCTGTCTGGGCCTCAGTTTCCCCATCTATGGAGTGATGTGTAAGCACTCACCCAACTTTAACACGCTCCCATCCTGGGACTTTTACAAGCCGTTTAGCTCCATCTGTGTGTGCTTGTTTGGGGCTGTTTATCTCTCATCAGCAAAATCCATGGCCCCCTGGGAAAGCTGCGGTGGGCGGTGGGGGGGTGGGTAGCCTCCTCCCTCAAAGTCTCTGTCCCTGGGAAGCTTATTAAATGGCTTCCCCAGACACCCATCACCCAAGAAAGAGTCACCCATCAGAGTGACAGGCAGGATGACAGTCCCAGCTTTTACGGCCCTGAGGCCTGGCCCATCACTAGATATTTCTATCACGGCAGCACTTCGGAAGCGAGGCAATGCCTCACTTTAAATGCTTTATTAGCCCTGGATGCCACCTCAAGTTCTTTTTGGAAGCAGACTGGGTATAAATTACAAATAAATAAATAAAATTAGCCCAGAAGCAGTGGCTGGGCCAGCAGTTGGAAGGATGGTTGAGGCTTGTCTGTAACTGGGGGCTTGCTTCACAGAATTCCTGCCTGCACGGTAAAGAAGGACATGTGGGCTGACTTCGTGGTTCTCCAGAAAGTCTATCCTCTGCCCACCTCACTCTGTCCACCTGAGGCTCAAATTCCACAGAAGCAATTTTTTTTCATGTTTCCTCTGTGTTAAGTGGAACTATAGAAAGCACAGATCCTGCCCTCAAGGAGCTGACTGAGTTTAGGGATAAAGGAAGTAAAAATGACCACGACCCAGGGCAAAAAGGACAGGAATGGGCAGATATGGAAGCTCAGCAGAGAAGGTGATTGCTGCTGGTGAGGAAATCAAGGAAGGCTTCCTGGAGAGAAAGTCAGACCTGGCTACGACTGACTCTGCAATCTGAGCCTGGTTTTACAGTGCCACTGAGACCCCAGCTATTCAGAGCAGGTCATAGGCTGGGTCCCCTGGGAAACCGTCTCTGGAATGGAGACGAGTGTGCAGGGGTTTACTGGGGCTACTCTCGGGAACAGCCCCTCTGAGGGTGCACGGTAAAGAAGGACATGTGGGCTGACTTCGTGGTTCTCCAGAAAGTCTATCCTCTGCCCACCTCACTCTGTCCACCTGAGGCTCAAATTCCACAGAAGCAATTTTTTTTCATGTTTCCTCTGTGTTAAGTGGAACTATAGAAAGCACAGATCCTGCCCTCAAGGAGCTGACTGAGTTTAGGGATAAAGGAAGTAAAAATGACCACGACCCAGGGCAAAAAGGACAGGAATGGGCAGATATGGAAGCTCAGCAGAGAAGGTGATTGCTGCTGGTGAGGAAATCAAGGAAGGCTTCCTGGAGAGAAAGTCAGACCTGGCTACGACTGACTCTGCAATCTGAGCCTGGTTTTACAGTGCCACTGAGACCCCAGCTGTTCAGAGCAGGTCATAGGCTGGGTCCCCTGGGAAACCGTCTCTGGAATGGAGACAAGTGTGCAGGGGTTTACTGGGGCTACTCTCGGGAACAGCCCCTCTGAGGTTCCAAGGGAAGGCGACTTGGGGCAGAGAGAGAGGTTGAACCTCAGGACAGCCCCAGGAAAGGCTTTAGCAATCCCACAGGGAACACTGAAGCCAGAATGGCACTTGAGAATAACCCTGAATTGAGGCAAAAGGCCTGGGTCTTTTTGCCCCCCTGTGACCATTCCATTGCTGTAACCTTGGCCAAGGGCCATTTGTTAGCTGGGAGCTGTCAGCAGCCAATACTCTGGCAGCTGAAGGGATGAAGGAAGCTCTGGGGATGCACCGCAGCACCTGCTACAGAGGTAGACTGGCAGTGAAAGCTCTGCACAGGCCTGTGTCCATACAGTTATGCGTGAATGCTGCAACATTTACTCAGCACCTTCTGCGTGACGGTCACTCAGACACAAAGGAGACCCAGACTCAAGCGCTGCCCTCTTACAATCTAGTGCAGGAGACAGGCTCAAACACAGTTAACTACTTCATAAAGCATTAACGTCTGTCTTCAAGCTGCACAGAGAGCCCGACGGGAGGGCAAGGCGAGGAGCAGTTCTGCCCGGGATAATCAGGGGAAACCCTGAAAGGAGAGAGACGTTTGAGTCAGGTCTGGGCCAGTGTGCAGGAATCCACTGGGCAGAGAGGGAGGGATGTGTGTTCCAGGTGGAGAGAACAGCACAACCTCCAAACCAAGCAAGCCCTGGTTAGGACTGAGCAGGCAGACGGCTCCTGGAGGGACAGGTGACAACAGCCCTTCCTGTTCACCCCTCTCCATCAGGCCCGCAGAATCAGCAACACAGACGACAGGATACATAAGATGAGCCGAGCCCTGGCTGAGATCAAGAAGCGGTTTCAGAAGACGGTGACTCAGTTTATGAATTCTGTTCTGCTGGCAGCAGGTGAGGGGCAGAAAGCGGGCAAAGGCTTATCCGAGGGCTTTCCAAACCCCAGGTCGCTTGCAAGCCATCTCAAAGGCCAGCTCTTCACCGCCCATTCTGTCCTGAATCTGAGCCTCTGGGGAGATATTCCCCATCTTAGATGGGGTCACTAGGCTCGTGTTGCTGAGGGGATTTGCCCGGCCATGCAGCTAAGAATGGTGAACTCGGCCACTTCAGTGTTTGAATCCTCCCCCTGTGTCTTTGGCATCCCCATGTGACTGTCTGACGGTCCTGGTTGCTCCCTGTCTTTCTGTGTCCCTCTCAGTCCCCACCCCCACAGCCCCATCTCCTGTGTCACCCCTTATCCGTTTGTTGCCCCACCCTTCTCCCCTTGTTGCAGAAGACCTCAGCAGAAGAGGAAAAGCATGCGCCTCACCAGGCTGTCCCCGTTAGGCCCACAGAGCTCCCCCAGGTGGCGTGGGAGGCCTTAGGACCCTTCCACATCTGGGCTCTCCTCCTCACTGCTGATGGGCCTGGGAACAAGGCGACATTGGCCCCTCCTTCATGCTACCCCCAGCTAGGCACAGAGGGGCCATGCTCCCCTCATGGCCTTTCTGGGGAGTTTCTCCTTGTCCCTAGAGACTCAGTTCAGTTGCTGGAATGGGTCACACCTCCTCTGGGCTCCCACAGCATTTCATACCTCCTCTAGTTATAAATCTGACTCCCTAGCATTGTGAATATCTTCTCACTTGCCCCCATCCTGCACCTAGCCCTAGGAGTTCCCAGAGGCAGGGAGCCCTGTCTTGGGTTTTCTCTATATGCCCAGCACCCACATTCAGTAAGTATTTGGTAAGTGAATGAAGGAGTGAGAGGTCCCTGGCCCCAGAAGTTTTCCAGTCTAGTGGGGAAAGCAAGACAAGAATATAAACAAATACAGTACAGCAAAGACAGGAGATGGAATTGACTTAAATCTGGAGACACAGGGGCAGCGTTCTTGGGGAAGGGAACAGTGTGGGCCGGGAGTGTGTCGACTTCGCCTCTGCGCTGTGTTCTGTGGAGGACACATGGGCCCCTGGGAGAGTGAGATTGAACTTGGGTCTCAGAGAATGAGCAGAAATAAGATTTATCTACTCTGACATTCAGCCAGCACTTACTGATGGCTCACGTGCTGGGCGTGGGCACTGTGCTGGATGACAGGGGAGAGTCAGTGAGTGAAGACGTGGAGACAGTGGGTTCAGGTGGGCTCCGACGTGCAGAGCCAAGCAGCAGGCCAGAGAGGCCCGGCTGTGAAGGGAAAGTGACTGTGCTGTCACCTGTTAACAGGTCTGTTCACCATAGAATATCCCACCATCAGGGAAGAGGCGGATTTTGGTCGATTGAAGATGAAGTCCACACCTTACCATGAGCGGGCCCGCAAGCTAAGTTTGTACTCGGGAGAAACCCTTCCCCGACCTCAGTCTCTCTGGCCAGCATCCTCAGTTGAAGAGTCTTCGAAGGAGGAGCCTGGGTCAGCTCCTGTGAGCCCCGTGCGAAAGAAGACCACCAGAATGCGAGCCAAATCCACGCTCACGTCCAGGTCAGCCTCCTCCTTCATTTCCTCCGTGGTGTCAGGCGCTGTGGTGAACAAAACAGACGAGGCCCCTGCCTTTCCGAGCTTAAATTCCAAGTGCGGGGAAGATAGGAAGTAAACATTTGAACAAATGAAGTCATTTTAGGTGGCCGTAAGGCTTAGGAAAGAAAAACCAGTAATGGGTTAGAGCCGGGGTTGGCTGTGGGCTGGATCTGGCCCTGCCGCCCACTTTTTAAAGGGTGAGCTAAGAATGGTTTTTACATTTTTAAGTGCTTGGGGGAAAAATATCAAAAGAAGGCTGTTTCATGACATGTGAAACGATATGGAATTCAATGTCAGTCTCCGTGAATAAGGTCTTCTGTGAACACAGCCACGCTCATCATTTCCCTATCACCACCGTACAAGTGTGGAGTACTTGTGGCAGACCATCTGTCCTGCAAGCCTAGAATATTTTCTGTCCTGCCCTCTGTAGAAAATGCTCCCTGTCCCTGGGGATCGAGAGCGACTGGGAGGTGGAGTGGGATGGGCTCCATCCTGTTGAGGGGTCAGGGAAGGCAATTCTGAGGAGGTGATATTTAAAAGGAGGCATGAAGGATGAAAAACAAGAAGATGTGGGGAAGGAACATCAGGCAGAGGGTGCAGCAAGTGCAAAGGCCCTGAGACAGAACAAGTTTGGTAGGTGTGAGGGGCAGTAAGAAGACTGCTGGGGCTGGAGTGTAGGGAAGAAAGGGGACAGTGATGTGAATGGAGGACAGAGAGGCAGGCAGGAGTCCCATCAAGTAGCCTTGCTAGTGTTACAGGAAGCCATTCCATAGCTTTGGCAAAGGAAGTGACATCATCTGATGTATCTTTTTTTAACTTGAAAAAGTGTAAAAATATATTTTTTATATTTTAAACTTTAAAAAAATATAAAATACATGCACAGAAAATGGGAAAACCCTAGGTGTATAGCTCAATGAATATCACAAAATGAACATGAACTGTAACCACCAAGTCAAGGAACAGAACATTACCAGCTCCTTAGAAGCCATCTCTTGTCCCTCCTAATCACTAACCCCCTCTTCTCCCCAGAGAGAAGATTTCTAACTTCATAGATTAGTTTTTATTTATTTATTTAAATAGATCTATTCAGTATGTTTTCTTTGGTGTCTGGCCCCTTGGGCTCAACATTATGATTGTGAGATTTATTCATGTTGTTACATATAGCAGTCATACAATAATCTATTGTATGAATATACCAGAAATTACACATTCTAATGTTGATGGACATCTGGGTTGTTTACAGTTTTGATAATGACAAACTGTGTTACTATTAACATATGTCCTCATTTCTGATTGGTATATGCCTGGATGTGAAATAGCTGTCATAAAGTATATGTTCTGCTTCTAGTCTAGGATGTCTGTTCTCTGCAGTGGTTGTATCAAGCTTCGCCCCCACCATCAGTGTCTGAGAGTTCCAGTGGCTCCATGTCCTCACCAACGCTTGATATTGTCAGTCATTTCAATTATAGCCATTCACTAATGATGAAATGTGTTTTCTCAGTGATGAAATGGCTTTTATTCATATTTCCGTGATGACTACAGAGGTTGAGCACCTTCTCAATTGTTCATTGACCATTTTGGATATTCTCCTTTGCAAAGTGCCTATTCAGATCTTTTGTACATTTTTCTACTGGATTGTTTATCTTCTCTTGATTGATTTGTAGGAGTTCTTTATATATTGTGGATACAAGACTTTTGTCAGTTATACATATTGCAAATGATCCTTTCACTTTTACTCTGATAATGGTGTCTATTGATGAACAGAGTTATTAAATTTAATGCCCAATTTTCTATTTTTTTTTTTTTAAAGATGACTGGTAAGGGGATCTTAACCCTTGGCTTGGTGTTGTCAGCACCATGCTCAGCCAGTGAGCAAACCAGCCATCCCTATATAGGCTCTGAACCCATGGCCTTGGTGTTATCAGCACTGCACTCTCCTGAGTGAGCCGTGGGCCAGCCCCAATTTTCAATCTTTTTTATAATTAGAGATTTTTTAAATCCTGCTCAAGAACTTTCCTTAAACAACATGATGATATTCTCCAAAGTTGCTTTCTAGTAGCTTTTTTGTTTGAACTTTTACATTTATATCTAATCACCATCTAGAAATGATTTCTGTATATGATGTAAAGTAGAAGCTAAGTATTAATTTTTTTCTGTATGTTTATCTAACTGATTCAGTATTACCTCTAGAAAAGATTGCAATTTTCCCTCAGTTCTTTGGTGCAAAATCAGGGGTCATTTTCTGGACTCCCTATTTTGTTTTCTATTTGTTCAACCTTTTATCGATACAAAATATCTTGATTATTGCTTTATAATTAGTACTGATATACAGCAGAATAAGTACTCAAACTGTGTTCTTCTAAGTTGTTTTGCTGTTCTTGGCCCTTCTTTACATTTCCATATAATTTTAGAATCAGCCTGTCAATGCTTTTTAAATGTCCTGGGATTTCAATTAGATTGTTAATGTCTGTGTAATAGTGGAATATTTCAATCCATGAACATGATATGTCTTTTTATTTATTTAGGTATTCTCTAGTATCTCTATCGTATTTTATAGTTTTCAGCATAGAGGTCTTATTTTAGAATAAGGTCTTTCATTAGATTTATTCTAGAGTATTTAATAGTTTTGATGCTATTATAAATTATATTTTTAACTTATTTTTCTATTTGTTGCTGGTACATAGAAAAGTAATTGACTTTATCTCAATTTTAATTTATTTTTAGTTTATTTATGGTAATTTTTACTCACTTTGGTATAAAAGTCTGAGTTTTGACAAGTGCATAGAGTTATGTAATCACCACCACAGCCAAGATGCAAACAATTCCATCACCCCCAACCAAAAAAATAAATTCCCTTGTGCTACTCCTTTCGAGTCAAACCCTTCCCTCATTCTTAATCCCTGAAAACTACTGATCTGTTCTTTGTTCCAAGATATAATATAAATGGAATTATACCGCATATAGCCTTTTGAATCTACCTTCTTTCGTTTAGTGTGCTGTATGCAAGATTTCACCATGTTGTTCATTTCTTTTTATTGCTGGGTAGTATTCTGTCTCAAGGGGCCCCAACACCACCTCTACATTCAGATATTTACTAGGACTCATGGAACTCAGCACATACTTGTACTCATGGATAAGGTTTATTGCAGTAAAAGTATACATGATAGGATCAGCAAGGGAAAAAGACAAAAGTCGAATCTGAAGGAAACCATACACAGGCAAGGGGACACACCAAGCATACTCCTTTCTCCAGCAGTGAAAAATGCAGTAATATGCGGGCAATGTTTCTGCTCACAGAAGCTCATTAGAGACTCAGAACCCAAGGTTTTTATTGGGTGCTGGTCACATAGACACTCTCTGCCTAGCAACTTTTAAACTCCAGACTGCCAGAAGGAAAGCAGGGGTTCAGCATAAACCACATTGTTTGTATAGTGTAGCCACAGAGCAGTGAATGGTTCAAGTGCCAAGTTCCCAGATACTACCCAAGAGCCAACCTTGTAAGCAAGTCCTTCTAAAGATAGAGCAGCCTCGGGTCTTCTAATGTTAACTCTTTTCTGCATATATTACATGCAATGGATGGGCAAAATTTTGTTTATGCACTCAATCACTGAAAAACGTTTGGATTGTTTTCAGTTTCTGTTGACTGTGAAGAAAACTGCTGTAAATACTTGTGAGCAGATTCTTATCTGAGCATAGGTTTTCATTTCATTTGGGTAAATACTTAAGAGCTAGATTGATGGGTCATATAGTAAATGCATGTTTAACTTGACAAAATACTGCCAAACTGTCTTCCCACATAGCTGTACCATTATGCATTCCCACCAACAATGTATGAGTCTTCCAGTTGCTCTGAATCTTTGTTAGTACTTGGTATTGTGAGGTTTATTTTTTAAAGTTATTCTAATAGACCTGCAGTGATTTTCCATTATCATTTTATTTGTATTTCCCTAATAACTAATGATGTTGAGCAGCTTTTCATGGGTTTATTTACCTCATATATTTTCTCTGGTGAAGTGTTTGTTAAAATTTTTTGCTCATTTTTTAATTGGGTTGTCTTCTATTTTTTTTGTGGGTTTTTAAAAAAAATTTATTTTGTCAATATAAAATGTGGTTGATTATTGTGGCCCATTACCAAAACCTCCCTCCCTCTCCCACTTCCCACCCAACAATGTCCTTTCTGTTTGCTTGTTGTATCAACTTCAAGGAATTGTAATTGTTATGTCTTCTTCCCCTCCCCCCCGTTTTTTTTTTTTTTTGTGTGTGTGTGTGAATTTATTTGTTTATTTTTAGCTCCCACCAATAAGTGAGAACATGTGGTATTTCTCTTTCTGTGCCTGACTTGTTTCACTTAATATAATTCTCTCTAGGTCCATCCATGTCATTGCAAATGGCAGTATTTCATTTTTTTATAGCAGAGTAGTATTCCATTGTGTAGATATACCACATTTTCCATATCCATGGATGAATCTTCAAAATCTTGGACATCAAACAACACATTTCTAAATATTCATTGGTAAAAGAAGAAGTCTTAAGTGTACTAAAATATGTATTTATTGAACTGAATGATAATGAAATTATAACAAATCAATATCTGTGGCACTAAGTGAAAGCAAGGATTAGAATGAAATTTATAGCACTAAGTGCTTATATGAGAAAAGAAGCACCATATCTGCCAGTGAACAAAAAAATAAAAAAAAAAAAGAACCAAAGTTTCAACTCAATAAATTAAGCGTCTACCTCAATAAACTAGAAAAAGAACAGAATAAATCAAAAGTAAGCATATGAATGAATAATTAAAAGAGAACAGACATCAATAAAATTAAAGACTGAAAATTAATGAAACTAAAAGCTGGTTGTAAAAAAACAATAAAATTGAGAAAAAGAAAAGAGAGATAATATTCAAATTAGCAGTATCAAGAATGAAAGAGCAGATATCACTACAGACCATACAGATATTGAAAGTAGAATAAGGAAATACTTCAGAAAGCTCTACAGACAAAAATTTGACAACATAGATGAAATCAAGCAATTCTTTGAAAACTATGAACTACTAAAGCTTATCAAATATAAACTACCCAGGTTCCTAGGCGGGAGCCAAGCGCAGCCAAACCACCCAGGAGCAGACAAGGCAAGGAGCAAGCACACTTGAGGTTAAAGGCAGGAGCCAAGGGCAGCAACCCCCACCTGACTGCATGTTAAAAACACCACTTCTGAGTGCCCCACTATAACTATCACCACAGCCATGGCAGCCACAGAATTGGCTCATTGCCACAGTAGAAGCCACAGACATGGCGCAGCTGGCCCACCAGCCATTCAACTGCATTGACAAAAGGAAAGTCACCAGCAGAGTCTGGAATTAAAAGAGGAAGTCTCTGTACTCAGATCCCACTCCATAACAGAAGAAGCAACTGCTCAACCAGATGACCAGACATCAATGCAGAGATACTAGAAATACGAAAACTCAAGAAAATATGACACCTCCAAAAGAATACAGTAATTCTCAAATATAAGACTCTATACAGCAGGAAACTCTTGAAACGACTGAGAAGGAATTCCAAGCAACAATCTTAAGGAAAGACACTGAGATATGAGAAGAGTCTGTGTATTAGTCAGGGTTCTACAGAGAGACAGAATCAATAGGATATGTTATAATTATATGAGAGGAATTTATTAGGGGAATTAGCTCACGTGGCTATGAAGAAAGGTCCCACAATAGGCCGTCTATAAACCAGATGCTGGTAGCATGGCTCAGTCCAAATCCAAAGGCCTCAGAACCAAGGAAGCTGATGGTGTCCTTGGTATAAGTTCTGGAACCCAAAAGCTGAAGAGTCTCAAGCTCTGATGTCCACAGACAGAAGAGAAGAGTGTATCCCAGCTCCAGCAGATTGAGAGAGAAAGCTTCACCTCTTTCCTCTGTCTTTTGTTCTCTCCAGACCCCCAGTGGATTGGATGGTTCCCACCCACACTGAAGGTGGATCTTTCCCACTCGGGCCACTCAGACTCTTATACTAATCTCTGCTGGAAACACCTGTAAAGATTGCTTTACCAGGTTTTCCAGCATTCCTTCATCTAACCAAGTTGACATCTAGAATTAACCTTCACACTCCGTTAGACAACATAATGAAATGAGAAAAAAATCCAGATTATGAAGGAGGAAATTTACAAAGAGATTAATACCTTAAAAAGAATGTAGCAGAACTTGTAGAACTGAAAGATTCACTCAACAAAATAAAAGACACAACCAAGAGCTTAAGCAGCAGGCTAGAACAAGCAGAAGAAAGAATTTCTGATCTTGAAGATAGCCTTTTTGAAATAACTTGGGCAGACCAAAAAAAGGAAAAAGAATTTTTTTTTCCTTTTTGTCTTTTTTACTGACCGGTAACGGGATCGCAACCCTCGGTGTCGTGCCCGTACCGGGGACCGGCAACGGGATCGCAACCCTCGGTGTTGCGCCCGCACCGCGCTCAGCCAGTGAGCGGGAACCGGTCTCCACATGGGATCCAAACCCTCAGCGGTAGTGCTGCCGCACTCCCAAGCGGCGCACTCTCCAGTGCGCCACCAGGCCGGCCCGAGGAAAAAGAATTTTTTAAATGAAGAAAATCTAAGAGAGCTAGCAGACAACCTTAAGTGCACAAACACTTGAATCATGGGTGTTCCAGAAGAGGAGAATAAAGGAAAAGTCATGGGAAACATATCCAACAAAATAATAATGGAAAACTTCCCAGGTATAGGGAGAGACAAGAACCTTCAGATCCAGGAGGCCCAAACATCCCCAAACAGATTCAACCCAAAAAGATTTTCACCAAGACACATTATCATCAAACTGACAAAGCTCAAAGACAAAGAGAGAATCTTAAAAGAAGAGAGAGAAAAGTATCAAGTCACCTATAAGGGAGCCCCTATCAGACTAACAGCAGACTTCTCAACAGAAGCTCTACAGGCCACAAGAAAATGGGATGATGTTTTCAAAATACTAAAAGAAAAAAACCTACCAAACAGGAATATTGTACCCAGCAAGACTATCCTTCAGAAATGAGGGGAAAATAGTGTATTTTCCAGACAAACAAAAGCTACAGGAGTTCACTACCACACAACCAGCCCTACAAGAAATCTTCAAGGAAGTCCTTCATCTGGAATTTGAAAAACAATTACTACCATGAATACACAAGAAAGAACAAAACTCACTGGTAGAAAAAAATGCAAACAAGAAAGAGAAAGAAATTAAACCTTACCATCACAAAAAGCCATAGTGACAATGTAATAATGCCCCTACTTTATTTCTGATTTTAGTAATTTCAGTCTTTCTCTTTTTTTTTTTTTTGGTCAATCTGGATAAAGGTTTGCAAATTTTGTTGATCTTTTTAAAGAATCAACTTTTGATTTTGTTGATTTTCTCTATTTCTTTTAATTCCCTATTTCATATATTTCTGTTGTAATCTTTGTTATTTCCTACTTATATTTGCTTTTGTTTTAGTTTGCTTGACTTTTTCTATTTTCTTAAGGTGGAAGTTTACATTACTGATTTGAGAATTTTCTTATTTTTAATATAGGTGTTTACAAGTATAAATTTTCCTCTAAGCACTACATGAGCCCTGCACCCTATAAATTTTGATATGTTACACTTTGATCTTAATCTCAAAGTACTCTCTAAATTTCCCTGTGATTTTTCTTTTTACCCATTGTTTATTTAGGAGAGTATAGTTTAATTTCCACACATTTGTGAGTTTTCTAAACTTCCTTCTGTTATTGTGGTCAGAGAACATNTAGGTGTTTACAAGTATAAATTTTCCTCTAAGCACTACATGAGCCCTGCACCCTATAAATTTTGATATGTTACACTTTGATCTTAATCTCAAGGTACTCTCTAAATTTCCCTGTGATTTTTCTTTTTACCCATTGTTTATTTAGGAGAGTATAGTTTAATTTCCATACATTTGTGAGTTTTCTAAACTTCCTTCTGTTATTGTGGTCAGAGAACATATTTTCCATGATCTTAGTTTTCTAAAAACAGAAAAAGGAAAAATTTAAACAAACAAATAAAACAAGAAGTTCATGGAAAGTTTTTTGTTATCTTTCAATTCTATTTTTCCATGAACTTTTTGAAGTGCCCTTAGGTTTATATTCTGTTTTATTGATTTTTCATGCTAAACTTTATGTTTTTAAATTTATGTTGCTAAACTTAGATATTTAATTTCTGTTCTTGATTTCTTTTTATTAAGTGAATTTGTTGATATGCTTAGATATTAATTTGCCCTTGAAAAGTTTATTCATCTTCCTCTGTTGAAATTAATTTGATATTTGCATGCTTTTGGAAGACTTTGGAGAGCTATTTCAAATAATTATAGAGATTATAAAATGAAATATGTAAATTTTATTTTAATAAGTTTTACATCAACAGTTTTTGTGACAATTTGAAGGCCTACTTTCTACAAAATATTTTGTTATTCATCTGTTATTCAGTTTATGTATTTGTTATTTGAACAAATAAATACGTATATCCTTGTTATAAAAAAATAAAATAAGATGGAAGAAAAAATTACTTTAATAAATATAGGACTATTCTGGTTATCTGTTTCTTCATGAGTGTATTTTTGCAGTTCGTGTCTTTAAAGGAATTGGTCCATTTTATCTAAGTTATTGAATTTATATGCATGGAGCTTTTTTGTTTGTTTTGTTTTTCCATATTCACATTTAATGTCTATAGCGTCTTTAGTGATATACCCTATTTTATTTCTTATACTGATAAACTAATTTGTGTCTTTTTTTTTTTTTTTTTGTAAACTTGATCAGTCTAGCTACAGTTTTATAAATTTTATTGATCTTTTCAAAAAAATCAGCTTTCTTGATCAGTCTAGCTACAGTTTTATAAATTTTATTGATCTTTTCAAAAAAATCAGCTTTTGGTTCTATTGATTTCCTCTATTTTTCTGTTTTCAGTTCCATTGATTTCTGCTCTTTATTTCTATCTTCCTTCTGTATTCTTTTGTATTTAACTTGCTTTTTTTCTAGCTGTAGATTATTAGTTTGAGGCCTTATTTTCTTTTTTCTTTTTTTTTTTTTTGTCTTTTTCCGTGTCCGGCAACGGATTGCAACCCTCAGTGTCGCCCCCGTACCGGACCAGGACTGGCAACGGGATCGCAACCCTCGGTGCTGCTCCCGCGCCTCGCTCAGCCAGTGAGCGGGAACCGGTCTGTATGTGGGATCCGAACCCTCGGCGGGAGCGCCGCCGTGCTTCCCAAGTGGCGCACTATAGCAGTGCGCCACCGGGCCGGCCCGAGGCCTTATTTTCTAATATGAGGGTACTTTAAACAGTTTGTGAAAAAATGGCATTAATAGATAACATGAATCTTTTCATGAACTTTTTGAAGACCCTTTATCTGTAAGCATTTTATTCTGTAACTTTCCCTCTAAGCAATGCTTTATCTGCATCCCACAAATTTTATATTATGTTTTTATTTATATTCAGTTTAAAATATTTTCTAATTTCTTTGTAATTTCATTTTTGGCCCATAGTAATTTAGAAGTATAGTGTTTAATTTCCAAGTATTTGGAGATTTTCTTGATAGCTTTCCGTCATTGATTTTTAGTTTATTTCTGGCATAGTCTGAGAATATATTTTGTATGATGTCCTTTCTTTTAGATTTGTAAAGGTTTGTTTGATGACCTCAGAATGTGGTCTATGTTGGTGAATGCTACATGAAAACAATGTGTATTCTGCTCTTGTTGGGTAGAGTCTTGAATAAATGTCAATGACATCAAGTTGGTTGATAGCGTTGTTAAGGTCTTCTATATCCTTATTGATTTTCTGTATTTTTGTTCTACTGGGGAACACTCCTGAGAAAGGAGTATTTATGTTTCCAAGTATGATTGTGAATTTGTCTATTTTCCTTCAAGTTCAATCATGTTTTGCTTCATACATCTTTGAGCTATGTTGTGAGGTATAGCACATTTAGGATTATTATGTCTTTTTGTTGAATTAACCCTTTTATCATTATGTAATGTCTTTCTTTATACCTAATAATTTTTCTTTTTCTATAATCTATAATTGATAACATGCCAATTCCAGCTTTTTTCAATTAGTGTTTGCATTGTATAACATTTTTATACTTTTACTTTTATATGTCTATATCATTATATTTAAAGTGGGTTTCTTGTAGACATAATTGATAACATGCCAATTCCAGCTTTTTTCAATTAGTGTTTGCATTGTATAACTTTTTTATACTTTTACTTTTATATGTCTATATCATTATATTTAAAGTGGGTTTCTTGTAGACAGGATATAAAATAGTAGTATTTATCCAATCTAATACTATGTCTTTTAATTAGTATATTTAGACCATTTACATTTAATATAATTATTAATATTGTTGTATTTATCTACCATTTTGTTATTTTCTGTTTGTATTCTCTGCTTTTTTTCTTCCTCTCTTTCCCTTTTCCTAGCTTCTTTTGGATTGTTTGAATATCTTTCAGTGTTCCATTTTAGTTTTTCTATTGAATTTAAAGTACTGGAAGACATTTGTTTTCATGTTGGGTTAACAACACATTCTCCATCAATCATTCCTACTTGTGCTGCCCCGATAGATCCATTTCAGGGAATATCTGATAATGAGAAGGCTACAGAAGCACCATAACTGCTAGGACATCATGTTCATTAACACCATCTACTGCTAACTGATCACACATCTGTATTAAAGGAGTAGCCAGCCAGAAAGAGAGGTCTAATTGAACAATCCATTATTTGACTAGTAAGAATTTCTTTATCAGAAGAACCAATCTCTCTTCTAAGATAGTTTGTGGGAATTCTACCTGCTCCAGCAGGCTTCTGTCTTTAGTCAACCACCAAAGGCCTGAACTTGGAAGGTGAAGGTTTTGTTTTACTGACAGCTGTGAATATCACTGCAGTGTCACATGACCATATGACAGCAGAGCCATCTGCAAATCTGGTCAGTTTTCCAGAGGATATTTCTAATTTTCAGTAAGTCCACAGCCACAGCTTGGGACCTCACATTATCCCATAGTGCTTGCACCTGCAACTGGGTGAGCTCTTGATCCTGCCCTTGCAGATGGAGGGGATGATTTCATTGGCTGGTGGCTGAAGCCAGAGGTGCCTGTTTATTTATTTATTTTATCAATCATTTTTGTCTCTGATAGGATTATTTCAATTAGTCTATCTTTGAATTTTCTCACTCTTTCCTCTGTGTTCTCCATACTGCTGTTGAGCCCATCCAATACATTTTTGTATTTCAGATATTGATATCAGTTCTAAAATTTTCATTTTATTTTAGTTTTTACATTTTCTATTTCTTATAAGATGGCTTCTATCTTTTTGTTTATTTCATGAGGGATTTTTGTAATATCTTCCTTTTAAAGCTTTCAATAATTCCAGCATCTGGGTCATTTCAAGTTTGGCATCTGTCATTTCCTTTTGATAGATTTTCTTGATTTGGGGTATGTCAAGTAATTTTGGTTTATAATCTGAACATTTTGTATATTATTTGTCAAACTCTGGATCCTTTTAAAATTCTCTAGAGAATTTTGATTTTGTTTGTTTGTTTTAGAAGACAACCAACCCGGCTAGGGTCAGACTCCAAGTTCTGTCTTGCCTTCTATGGGTGGTGGTTCCAATGTCAGTTCAATTTTTAAAGCCTTTACAATGCCGTTTAGATCTGCCCCTCACATGCTACTCTAGGAGTTACTCTGGAATTTGTGCAGTGGTTGACATGGTAGTTCAGTTCCCAAAGTTTTACTGTGCATTTTGGGGGTGTTCTATGCATGCACAACTTGGGCATGAGCCCAGGACGTATGTCAATTTATACATGGAATTAGGGGATGGCCCTCTCCAGTATTTTTTAATCTTCTAGGTAAAAACCGAGGATTTTTCAGAGTTGTGGCCACTGGCACTCTCAAAATTTTCCATGACTGGGCCTGCCCTAGGGTGAAGCAACAGAAGAGAGATTTTTAAAATATTGAAGACCCCACCTGCACCCTGCACACCAGAGGCCTCTTCACCAGTTCTTTTATCCAGAGGATAGGCTCTCCCTCAGAGTTTCCAGGTGCCCATGTCATTGCTACCACTGCCACAGCAGTGCAGTTCTACCACTGGGACTGTCCTTGGGGCAGAGCCAGGAGGGATGAAAGAGAAAATAAAAAGAGGACTCTCCATACTCCCAGAATCACAGGGATCCCTTTTTGAGGTCCTGTGGCTAAAAGGAAGGTCTTTCCTGAGAGTTTTCACTCACCATTTCCACTGCTCAGTTCTCAAAGTTCAGTTTTGTTGCTTTGCCCCCCACAGATTTGTCACCCCTCTTCCCCTGGGTGACAGAGATGCAAAGGATTACTCAAAGCCCATCTCTTCTGAGCAGTGAGAGACCCCAAAGTGGTTAATCTCCCTAGGACCCTCCATCGAGAGGCATCCCTTCCTTGGGAAATTAACCCTGAATTGGGGTTCTCTTCCTGCATTTATTTTCCAGACCAGGAAGTTAAAGGAAGAGAACATAGGTAGGGTTAAATTTTAACAATATAGGCTGGTAACTTTCAGTGAAACAAGTAAGATGACATTCCAGTAAGGCAATTAAGTGGTCCTATCAACAAAAGCTTGATCTTAGCAAACATTCCTTCTCCCTCCAGTGATTTTCCAGTATCTTTACATAACAATCAGTAACTAGTCTGCCCTTGAGCCAGCAACCTTGCTTTGCCACAAATTATCTCACACCAGAGACTTTATAGCCTGAGGAAAATTTCCTGTCTTCCACAAGGTCAATATTTGAAAATGCAAGGCTTTGGAAAACTAGGCCCTGTGAAGTACATTTGCTTTAAGAATCCTCTACACAGTTTACCCTCAGGTCCATGCTAGGAGAGAAAACAAGAAAAATTAAGTAGAACAAGGAAACTCACCACAACCGTACTGAACTCTTGAGTATGATATTAGCTTTGGGTTTGTTGTAATTGGTCTTTGTTGTGCTGAGGTAAGTTTCTTCAATGCCTAATCTGTTGAGCATTCTTATCATGAAGAGATGCTGGATTTTGTTAACTGCTTTTTCTGCATTTATTGAGATGGCCATATGGTTTTAATCATTCGTTCTGTTGATGTGGTGTATCACATTTACTGCTTTGCATATGCTGAGCCATCCTTGCATCCCTGGGATGAATCCAACTTGGTTGTGGTGAATGATGTTTTTAATGTAGTGCTTGATTTGGTTTGCTAGTATTTTGTTGAGGATTTTTGCATCTATCAGGGATATTGACCTTTTGAAAGACTAAATATTGTTAAGATGTCAATACCTAGGCTATATGGTACAGCCACCATTGCACATGTGGTCCGTTGTTGACCAAAATCTCATTATGTGTCACATAACTGTATGTAAAGAACTCAACTCAATAGCAAAAACCCAAATAATCCAATTATAAAATGGGCAAAAGTTATGAATAGATATTTCTCAAAAGAAGACATACAAATGGCCAACAGGTATATGAAAAAAGCCTCAACATCATTAATCATCAGGGAAATGAAAACCAAAACCTCAACGTAATTAGATGGCTATATCAAAAAGACATAAAAAATGTGCTGACATGGATTTGGAGAAAGGGGAGCTGTTATGCACTGTTGGTGTGCATGTAAATTAGTATAGTCATTACAGTCATTACAGAAAGCAGTATGGTGGTTCTTCAAAATATTGAAAACTGAACTATCATGTAATTCAGCAATCCCACTACTGGGTATATATCCAAAAGAAATGAAATCAGTATGTCAAAGAGATATCTGCACTACCATGTTTACTGCAGCACTATTCATAATAGCCAGGATATGGAATCAACCTAAGTGTCCATTAACAAATGAATGGACAAAGAAAACGTGGTAATATACACAATGGAAAACTATTTAGCCATTAAAAAAAGAATAAAATCCTGTCATTTGTGGTAACATGGATGAACCTGGAGGACATTGTGTTAAATGAAGTAAGCCAGGCACAGAAAGACAAATACTTGTATGATCTCACTCATATGTAGTCTTTTAAAAATTTCTTTCAACAATGTTTTCATTGTAGTATTCGCTGTATGAGCTTTTCACCCTTTGGTTAAATTTATTCCTAAATATTTTATCCTTTTTGATGCTATTATAAATAGAATTATTTTCTTTTTATTTATTTATTTTTATTGTAGTAAAATATATATAATATAAGGATTGCCTTTTAAGCATTTTTTTTTGGGGGGGAGGGCAGCTGGCTGATACAGTGATCCAAACCCTTGACCGTGATGTTACAAGACTGTGCTCTAACCAACTGAGCTAACTGGCCAGCCCCTTCCTTTTAAGCATTTTTACACATACAGTTGAAAGGATTAGTTACATTCACAGTGCTGTGTGACCACACCTCTATCTATTCCTAAAACGTTTTTGCCATCCTAACCATAAACTCTGTATCCATTAAGTAGTGACTTCTCATTATTTCTTTCCCCCAGTTTCTGGTAACCTCTAATATACTTCTGTCTCTGAAATTTTTTTTCTTTTTAATTTATTTTTTCTCACTTGACCCATGATAATTGTATATATTTTTGGAGTATAATGTGTTATTTGGGTACATTTATACAGTGAGCAACGATCATATCAGGGTATTTAGCATATCTATCGCCTCAAACATTGCCACCTCTTTGTGTTAGGAACATATAAATGGGATTATCTTCTTAATTTCCTATTCAGATTGTTCATTGTTAATGCATAGAAATACAACTGATATTTGCATATTGGTCTTTTATCCTGCAACTTTACTGAATTTATTGGTTCTAAATAGTATGTGTGTGTGTGTGTGTGTGTGTGTGTGTGTGTGTGTGTGTGTGTATTCTTTAGGATTTTCTATACATAAGATTATATCTGGGAATAGAAATAGTTTTACCTATTTCTTTCTAATTAGATACCTTTTATTTATTTTCTTGTCTAATTGCTCTAGCTAGAACATCCAGTACAAAATTGAATAGAGGTGGTGAAAATGGGTGTCCTTGTCTTGTTCCTGATCTCTAAGGAGTAAAGCATTCACTCTTTCCCAATTGAATATGGTGTTAGCTATGGGTTTTTAATAAATGCTGTTTATCACATTGAGGAAGTTTTCTTCTATTCCTAGTTTGTTGGCTGTTTTTTTTATCATGAAAGCGTGTTAGATTTTGTCCAATGCTTTTCTCCATCAGTGGATATGATCACGTGGGGTTTTCCCTTCATTCTATTAATGTGGTGTATTACACTGATTGGTCTTCGTATGTTGAATTCACCTTTGCAGTCCTTGGGCAAATGGCTCCTGGTCATGGTGTATAATCCTTTTAATATGCTGTTAAATTTGGTTTGCTAGTAGTTTGTTGAGCATTTTTGCATCTCTGTTTGTAAGAGATATTTGTCTGTGTTTTTCTTTTCTTGTAGTGTCTTCATCTGGCTTTGGTATCATGGTAGTGCTGGCCTCATAGAATGGGTTTGGAAATCTTCCCTTGTCTCTTATTTTTTAGATGAGTTTGAGAAGGATTGGTGTTAGTTCTTCTTTAAATGTTTGGTAGAATTCACAAATAAAACCATCTAGTCCCAGGTTTTTCTTTGTTGGGAGGTTTTTTGATTGCCGGTTTAATCTTCTTACTTGTTAGAGGTTTATTCAGATTTTGTATTTCTTCTTGAGTTAATTTTAGTAGTTTGTGTATTTCTAGGAATTTGTCCATTTCTTTTAGGACATTTATTTGTTGGTGTACAGTTGTCCACAGTATCCTCTTATAGTTCTTTTTATTTCTGTAAGTTTGGTAGTAATGTTCTACTTTTCATTTTTTGTTTTAATAATTTGAGTTTCCTTTTTTCTTAGTCTAGTAAAGATTGTTCAATTTTGCTGCTCTCTCTACAGAACCAACGTTTTGTTGTTGTTGTATCTATTGTTTTGCTATTCTCTATTTTATTTACCTTGACTTTAATCATTATTATTTCCTTTCCTCTGCCAGCTTTGGGTTTAGTTTGTTCTTTTTCTAGTGTAAAGTCAAGTTAGATTATGTTACTGATTTAAGATTTTCTTCTCTTTTGATGTAGGCATTTACAGCTATAAATCTTCCTCTTAAGTACTACTCTCAATGTATCTCCTAAGTTTTGGTATGTTGTGTTTTGTTTTCATCTATCTCAAAGGGTTTTCTTTTTTTTTTTTTTCCTTTTTGTCTTTTTTCATGTCCGGCAACAGACCGCAACCCTCAGTGTCGTGCCCGTACCGGACGGGGACCGGCAACGGGATCGCAACCCTCAGTGCTGTGCCCGCCCCTCGCTCAGCCAGTGAGCGGGAACCGGTCTGTATGTGGGATCCGAACCCTCGGCGGGAGTGCTGCCACGCTCCCAAGCGGCGCACTGTAGCAGTGCGCCACCGGGCGGGCCGGCCTCAAAGTGTTTTCTAATTTCCTTTGATGTTCATTCTTTGACCCACTGGTTGTTTAAGAATGTGTTGCTTAATTTTACATATTTGTGAATTTTCCAAATTTTCTTGTTAATGATTTCTAATTTCATTCCGTTGTGCTTAAAGAAGATATATTAGGTCTTTTTAAATTTATTGAGACTTGTTTTGTTGCCTAATATACAGTCCATCCTGGAGAATGTTCTATGTGCCTTTGGGAAGAATGTATACTTATGTTGAATATTATATATATATGTATTTTAGGCCTAGTTGGTTTATAGTGTTCTTCAGGTCTTCCATTTTCTTGTTTATCTTTTTGCTAGTTATGGTGTCTATTATTGAAAATGGGGTGTTAAAGTCTCCAACTATTGCTGTAGAATTGTCTATTTATCCCTTCAATTCTGTCAGTTTTTGCTTCATATATTTAGAGACCCTTAGTTACAGGTATAACTGTTTTCTCAATATATAATGGTCTTATTTGTCTTCTGTAATTTTTTTACTTAAAGTCTATTTTTGCCTGATATTAATATAGCCATGCCTGCTTTCTTTTGGTTTGCATTTGCTTGAAATGTTTGTTTCCAAACAGTTTTCATTTTCAACTTAGCTATATGTTTAATCTAAAATGAATCTCTTGTGGAGAACATAGTTGGATCACAGAGTTGCTGTTGCTTTTTTGTGTTTCATTCTGCCAATCTCTCCCTTTTGTTGAAACTTTAAATCCATTTACATTTAAAGTAATTACTGATTAGGAAGGATTTCTGTCCTTTTGCTATTGGTTTTTAACAAATCATATCTTTTTTTTTTTTTTTCCCTTTTTGTCTCTTTTTTTGTGACCGGCAACGGATCGCAACCCTCAGTGTCGCGCCCATACCGGACCGGGACCGGCAACGGGATCGCAACCCTCGGTGTTGCACCCGCACCTCGCTCAGCCAGTGAGCGGCCGGTCTGTATGTGGGATCCGAACCCTCGGCGGGAGCGCCACCGCACTCCCAAGCGGCGCACTGTAGCAGTGCGCCACCGGGCTGGCCCCTCCCTGGGGATTTCAATTAACATCTTAAATGTATAATAATCTAGTTTGAATTAATCCCAACTTAGCTTCAATAGTATACAAGTCTCTGTTCCTTTACAGCTTCATTTCCTCTCCCCCTCCTGCTTTATGTTGTTATTGTCACAAATAACATCTTTATACATTATGTGCTATTAACATATATTTACAATGATTGTTTTATGCATTTTTCTTTTGAAATTATATGGAAAAAACAGAGAAAGTACAATAAAACTGTTTTTATATTTATTTATGTGGTTACCTTTACCAGGGCTTTTATTTCTTCATACAACTTCAAGTTACTGTCTAGTATCCTTTCATTTCAACCTGGACTCTCTTTAGCATTTTTTTGTGGGGCAGACCTACTGGTGGGACAAACTCCCTCAGCTTTTGTTTACTTGGGAATGTCTTAATTTCTCCTTCATTTCTGAAGGACAGTTTTGCTCAATATAGAAATCTAGGTTGAGATTTTTTTTTTTCCCCCTAGTAGCACTTTAAATATGTCATCCCACTGTCTTCTGGTCTCTACACTTTCTTATAAAAAAAAAAATTGGTTGATAATCTTATTGAGGATTCCCTGAATGTGATGGGTTGTTTCTCTCATGTTGCTTTAAAGATTCTCTTTGTCTTTGTCTTTTGACAATTATAATGTCTGTCAAGGTGGATCTCTTTAAATTTATCCTACTTTGAGTTTGTTGAGCCTTTAGTATATACAGATTTGTGTTTTTAACCAAATTTAGAGAGCTGTAGTCAATTATTTCTTCAAATATTTTTTCTGTTTCTTTTTCTCCTGTCCTTCTGGGATTTCCATTATGTGTATGTTGGTATGCTTGATGGTATCCCACAGGTTTCTTATGCTTTGTTAATTTTTCTTCATTCTGTTTTCTTTCTGGTCCTCTGAATGGATCTCACTTATCCTATCTCCCAGTTTGCTGATTATTTCTTCTGTCTACTCAGATCTGCTGTTGAATTTTTCATTTTAATTATTGTTTTCACCTCTAGAATTTCTGGTTGGTTACTTTTATAATTTCTGTATTTGAATTGATATTCTCTGTTTGGTGGACATTGTTCTCCTGGTTGCCTTTAGTTCTTCCATGGTTTCCTTTAGCTCTTTGAGCATATTTAGGACAATTGATTTAAAGGCTTTGTCTAGTAAGTCAAATATCTGGATTTCTTCAGGGACAGTTTCTATTAATTTTATTTATTTTGAATGGCCATACTTTCTTATTTCTTTGCATGACTTATAATGTTTTTGTTGAAAACTGAATATTTTGAATATTATAATGTAGTAACACTGAAAATCAAATTATCTTTCCATAGGGCTTGTTGTTGCTTATTGTAGTTTGTAGTTATTTAGTGTCTTTTCCAGACTATTTTTGTAAAGACTATATTGTTTGTAATGTGTGGTCACTGAAGTCTGTGTTCAGTTATCTGAGTGGTCAGCTAGTAATTTGACAGAGATTAGCCCCCCAAAAAAGAGAAGAAAAATATCTCCCACTCTTTGCATATTGGTTCTGTGTTGGGGCACTCCTTCAGTGCTTTTAGCCAGGTCGTTTACAACTCTGCATTAGCCTTCATTTCCTACTTGTAGACAGCCCAAAGGTCAGCCAAAGGTGAAAGCTTAGGGTGTTGTCAGACCTTTTCTAAACATTGTTCCAAACCTAATATCTAAGATTCCCTGGTATACATAGGAGCCTTTCAAAGCCTTCATTCCCCCATGTATCTCCTTCCCCAGCCTGTTTCTTCCCAGGTATTTTGGTCTGTCTATATGTGCCCTGTCTGTTATCCCTTGCACCAGGGGGCTGTGTCTGATATCTTTGCCTTTAAATGCTTTCAACAAATGCTTCCAAGGAGGCTGCTCCAGCCCTGAGAAAGTTCCAAGGCAGGTAAAATAAAATCATGCTCCTGAGCTGATTCCTCCAGAAACCCCCAGACAGGTCAACCCACACAACCACAATTTCTTTAGAACAAGGCCCATGTTTCCCCCTCTGGTACCAGAAAGCTGTGCCAGGAACACGGGCTGCCATTCCATGGATACCACCAAGCAGGAGAGTGAGGGATGGTAGGGGAGTAAGCCAAATGCCACAGTGCTCTCCTACCAAAATGTAGGAGCATCTTTCTTAATTAAACACTCCTCTGGTGGTTGTAGTTTTTGTTAGATTCTAGAGCACTGATAAAGTTGATTCTGATCGTTTTTGCCAGCTTAATTGTTGCTCTAGTGGAAGGATATAATTTTGGAGTTCTCTACTCTGCCATTTTGGTGGCTTCACTCCCCTTTTTATAATTTAAAAAAACATTTTTATATTCTTTTCTGCAAATTGTTTGCTCACTACCTTTGTCCATATTCTATTGAGTTGTTAGCTTTTTCTAATTCATGTACCATTCTTTACATAGTAGGGAAATTGGCTACTTGTCTGTGAGAGGAGTTTCAGATATGTTTCCCAGTTTGTCAGTTGACTTTTCTCTTTTCTTGTGGTGGTTTCTCTCCACAGGAATTTTGAGGGTTTTTTCTTATTGTGTAGTTGAATTTATCAATCTTTTTCTCTTATGACTTCTGGACTTTTGAGTCATAGTCATTAAAGTCCTTCCTTGCTCTGAAATTATGGAATAATTCTTTCATATTTTTTTTAGAAATTTTATGTCTTAATTTTCTCACATTTAAACCCTTGATCATTTGAATTTATGCTGGCATAAGTTGTGATTAATAGTTCCAACCTTCCCCCTGCCCCAGATGTGCAGGTTCTTGAGCAAGAGATATTCTTAAGAAGGTTGTTCAGCAAGTGTTTAGCAGTATTAAATAGCCTCTGAAAAACTATGAGCTGTAAATTACTTACATTGCTCTTGTTTTAGGGTGACTTGGTTTCTAATCCTAGCCCTTGGCACTTAATTACTGCAAGAACTTGGGCAACCCATTCACCTGGTGGCAGCTTTCTATTTTCTGATGGTGATAATAGTTTCTGCCTTGCCCATTCCACAGAGTTGTTACAAAATTAACCTAGACAATCTCTATTCCAAGGGCTGTGGATGCTGGAAAATGCTAAACATGATGTAAGGCAGCAATGAGCAATGAGAAAAATAAAATCATAGCAGCACTTTATATTCAGATGGCGCTTATTCACATCTGAATACAATAGCCTTCACAGTCCTTGCAGCAACCGGTACAGTGTCTGGCACATAGTAGGTGCCCGATAAATATTTGTTTGAATATTTATTGAATCTCTATTGAATCTTTACTGTTTGCCAAGTGCTACTACTGCACTGAGAAAAACAGTCCAAATTCATGAATTCATGAAACTTGCATTCTAGTGGGACAGAGAAGTACAATAATAAAATAAATAAGATATATGCTGTTAGATAGTGAGCAATGCTTTGGAGAAAAATAAAGCAGGGGGCTGGCCCAGTGGCGCACTCGGTAGAGTGCGGCGCTTGGGAGTGTGGTGGCACTCCCGCCGAGGGTTCGGATCCCATATAGAGACCGGTCCGCTCACTGGTTGAGCGCGGTGCGGGAGCGACACCGAGGGTTGCGATCCTGTTGCCGGTCACGAAAAAAGACAAAAAGGAAAAAAATAAAATAAAATAAATAAAGCAGGGAAGGGAAAGAGTATTGGGGTGGAGAGATCCAGTGAGGTGGTCAGAAAGTGAGTATCACTAAGAAGGTGACATTTGAATAAAGACTCAAAGGAGGTGTGGTAGTGTGGCTCTACGGGGGAGAGCAAAGCAGGCAGAAGGAACAGCATGGGCGAAGGCCCTGAGGGTGAAGGATAAGCGGAGGCCAGTGCAGCTGGAGTGCAACGAGCAAGGCAAGAATGGGAGAATGAGAGAGCAAAGGACGATGAAATGGGCCGGATCCTGCACAGCCTTGAAGGGCACTGTGGAGACTTTGGCTTTTATCCTGTAAAAGGTGGGAAGCCACCGGAAGGCTTTGAAGTGAGTAGTGACATGCTGTGGGAAGAGAGCACAGCCCATCGGGAGGTGCTGGCTGGCATCCAGGCAGGAAAGGAGGGAAGCTTGGACCACGTTGGAGGGGAGGAGAAGTGGTCAGAATCTAGGTCTGTCTGCAATGTAGGGAGGACAGGCTTGCGGATAGATTGGATGGGACGTGGGGTGTGCAAGAAAGGAGTTAAGGGTGCCACCAATGTGTTTGTTGATTGAATGGATGGATGAAGGAGCAACTCGTTATTCCTATTTTGCACCTGAGGAAACAGAGGCCCAGAGAGGTTAGGGGACCCATCCAAGGTGGTACTGCACATGGTAGTGGAGGCCAGACTAGGACCTGCCTGTAGCCCGGACTCTGCGGTGGGGCCTTTGTGCACCTGGAGCAGGGCACTAAGGGTCGGGGGTCTACACCTGCCCGCTGCGATCCTCCTTGCAGAGAGAAGGGCCGCCAGGGGCGTAGCCCCACCAGGTGGGCGGCGGCGCCCTCCGACTGCCCGCTGGTGCTGCGGCGGCTCATGCGCAGGGAGGACATCCGGGCCGGCTGCAGGTGCACGGTGAAGGCGCCCCTGGTGTCCGACGTGGAGCTGGAGCGCTTCCTGTCCGCCCCTCGAGACCCCAGCCAGGTGCTGGTGTTCGGCGTCGTCTCGGGCCAGAACCGCGCCGGCACCGCACAGCTCCAGTGGCTGCTGGACACGCTCTACAATCGCCGGCAGCAGGGCCGGGCCTCGCCCTGCATCCAGGTTGGTCCCGGCCTAGTGAGGAGGCCCGGGGGGGTGTGGTGTGTAGGGGGAGGGAGGTGGGGGCGAGACCCCCACGGTACTAGGATTGGCTGAGCATCTGGCAGAGGGCCCCCCTTTCAGCTCCTTCTCTCCTGGGGCATTTGCGTGTACTCTCCCTACTGTCTGCGACCTTTTGCCCTCTCTTCTCTTTCCCGCTCATCCTCCTGTCCCAGGATGAATGTCACCTCCTTTTCTTCCAGGCATTTACCACAGTTTGTGGCTATTTATTGTTGTGACTATTTAGAGTGTAGACAATGGTCACCACCAGATCTTCGGGGCTCGGTAAACATTTGCTGATACTTGTCAAGTACCCACTGTGTGCTGGTCCTGTGCAGGGCCCTGGGCACCCGTCGCAGACTCAGATACAAGCCAGGCCCTACAGGGGCTTCCGGTGTGGCAGCATCTACAGCGGGCCCCAGTGAGAGCCATGACAGGACAGCTCTGGGTGTGCAGGGAACGTGTGTTTGCCACTTCCTGTGGGTCAGGGAGGGCCTCCCAGGGTGAGCGGGGTCTTGGCAGATGGATGAGTGTCCCTGGCAGAGACAGTAGCCTATGCAAAGGTGGACAGCTCATGAGCCGTTTTAAGGATCCGTAGCATCAAAGTCACATTGGTTTTTTGGAGTCAACTTCCAATTTAGTTAAATTCAGTGAACATTTATTAAGTACCTGCTCTGTGCCCATCTGTGTAAGGACAGACATAATTCCTGCCAATGTGGGAATTTAGAGCTTATCTTGGGGTATCAATTGTTCACTAATACAGTAACTGTCCCTAAGTGATAGAAATGCATGGTGGCCCAGCCCAGCCTTGAGCAGCATGAATTGGGACAGGGCCTGGTCCAAGGTGGCCAAAGTCCATGAGGGAGTGAGCAGCAGGATTTGAGGAAGACTTTGAGGGTTATGTCAGATTTCACAGTGACTTGAGTTCCACCATTAGGGCGTCTTTGGTTAAGGCAGAAGTGTTCCCTGACATCTCCTTTCCCTGGTAGCTAGAACACCAGGTGTGGTTCTGGGTTTCACATTTTCACTGACTGAAAGATCAGTGTGACTCAGCAGGACGGCTGGACACACCTGGAAATAGAAGGCAGGTAAAGCCGAAAGACAGCATGTTAGCTGTATTAATGGGTCCATGACATCCACGGAGGAGGGGAGAGAGACCAGCTCCACTCTGGGTTGGCCAGACCCTACCTTGAAGTGTGGGTTCAGTTCAGGTCCTTGCACAGGACTGACTAGGAGAAGGACTGACTGGCAGAGGGGCAGCCAGCGGAGGTGGGGTCGGGGAGCGAAGGAATCCTTTATGCTGCGGAAAGTAGACTCATAAACCTGGAAATAGCTACATCCAGGAACACGGTTCCCATCTTCAAATCTGCAGGGCCTCTCCCAAGGCAAGGGAGAAGTCATGCTCATCGGACCCCGAGGGCCAGGCCAGTGGATGTCACATGTGGGGGCAGTCATCTCAGTAACAGCCTTCCCCTATAGAGGGCCCTACACAGATCCAGGGGACATCCTTTGGGGACAGGGAGCCTGGCCCAGTTAAGAATGCAGCAACCAGCTCTCACATTTCTGTCCTGGCAGTGCCGGCACGACCCCTACCGCCTGTTGTGCTACGACCTGGATGGCCCCCTGCAGAAGAAACCGCCCCTGATGGTGAAGAAGTACTCTGTGGTGCGGGGAATGGTTCTGGTAAGCTGGGTCCTGGTGGAGACTTGCCACCCGGCTGCCTGCCACTGCAGTCTCAGCAGCCTCTGAGGAGGGAGGGCCCATGGGATCCTCTCCCCACTCAGGCTGAGCCCAGAGAGCAGGACTGACCCAGAGTCACCCAGCACACAGAGCTGGCCCCATGGGTCTCCCATTCCAGGAAACTGAAGGGACAGGTGACACTTAACCCAGAGAATCACATTCTCTTCACCCTGTGCTTTTAATCTTTTTTATACTAAAAACAGTGCGTTGTAAAAACTTACACATGTTCACAATAGAAAACTTAGAAAATAATAATTTAGAAAGCAATGGCCTCATCACAAAGCCAGAGAGTCTCGTTTGTTTATCCAGCAGATACGTACTAAGCACCTGCGACCTCCACACCACGCTCACATGTTGGTGTCTGGCCTTTGCAGTCTTTTTCTACATATATTCTTTTGGGTCCTGCTTTTTTTTTTTTTTTCCTTTTTTTTGTCTTTTTTACTGACCGGCAACGGGATCGCAACCCTCGGTGTCGCGCCCGCACCGCGCTCAGCCAGTGAGCGGGAACCGGTCTCCACATGGGATCCGAACCCTCAGCGGGAGTGCCACTGCACTCCCAAGCAGCGCACTCTCCAGTGCGCCACCCGGCCGGCCCTTGGGTCCTGCTTTTTAAATTAAAATAGCATGAGCATTTCTCCATGTCTTTAAATAGTTTGACCACTGCATAAGGGTCTGTCAGTTTTTTCTATCTGTGCTTCTACTGTTGGACATTTAGGTTATTTCTTTTTTCTTTTTTTCCAATAACTAATAATGCTGTTATGGAAGTCTTTGAACAGGGGTCTACTAATTGGAGACTGACCTGTAGAGGGTGGGGGTACAAGAGCGCCTCTCCCCGAGGGGCTGCCATGCCCCGGGATGACCTGAACAGTGCACACAGAGCAGAGCAGGTCAGACAGCTGGCGGGGGTGTGGGGGTGAGGGTGTCTGAGCAGAGAAGATGCCCTTCTGGCCCCTAGGGTCTGGAGGGCTTGTGTGTGAAGTGGCATTGGAGCCGGTTGGCCTGCCCGGGGCAAAGGCTAGGATGGTGGGGCTGCCCTCTGACTGAGGGGGCCTGGGTGGGGCAGTGGGACCTCAGTAGATGACTCAGGGGGGGCCCCACACAGGGGGGCCCCACCCCTTCCCAGCCACCAAAGCCTGCATTCCAGCACAGGCTCTTGGTGGGGCTGCCCTCTGACTGAGGGGGCCTGGGTGGGGCAGTGGGACCTCAGTAGATGACTCAGGGGGGGCCCCCACACAGGGGGGCCCCACCCCTTCCCAGCCACCAAAGCCTGCATTCCAGCACAGGCTCTGAGGGCCGTGGCACTGTCCTGAGATTCAGAGCTCGCCTGTCTTATCAGTCAGTGCTGTGTGCTGAGGGACTGACGGACTCTCCTACTCTGTTTCCTTCCTGTCACCAGATGTTTGCTGGGGGGAAGCTCCTTTTTGGGGGCTGTGTTTTGAATGGATATGGCTTCAGTAAGCAGAATCTGCTGAAGCAGATCTTCCGGGCTCAACAGGATTACAAGATGGGCTACTTCCTGCCAGACAACTACAAATTCAGGTAAAACAGGAAACAAGCAGGCTGGGGGCAGGCGTGGGGAAGGGGTGGAGGGGAGAGGGGAGATTTGGGCTGTTGGGAGGGAAGTCCGGGGGGCGGGCAGATGGGGTGAAAGGGGTGAAGTGGAAGTGGCTGGAGATGGGGCAGGGCCTCCCTCTGAGCACATGTGGTAAAAGAGCAGGACAACAGGTGGGTGGGGAGGGGTAAGAGCCGGCAACAAGGGGCAAATGAGGCCATATTGTTGGTTTCTTTGGGACACAAGTTTGGAAAAAGGGCCCTCTTGGAGAAAGAAGGACCTGGGATTGTTTGCATGCTGCTGGTTTCTGTTGGGGAAATAATGAAGACATGGGTTTGGGGGCCGGAGCCACAGCTACACCACAACTTCTGTCCCACTATACCCCCCCACACACACACACCACAGACCCTGTGTGCAATCACAGTCCTGCTTCTGCTGTTTGCCAGTAGGGCCCCCTAGACCTCAGGCCCTGGAAAAGGAAGGCTGGCTTGAGTCTGCCTCAAGGCTGTGAGCCCAGGCTTTCAACCAGGTGATGTCAACCTATTGAGCACCTCCTGGGCCCAGCTCGCCTGAGATGGTCAAATGTGGGTCTCTTGGCTCAAGACGCATACAGCCTAGTCCAGGAAGAAGGCTGGGCTCTGTGAAGTGCCTGAAGCTGCACTCGGGAAGATGAGCAGATTCTAGAGTGCCTGAGAGTGCAATGCAGTGAGAAACGTACCAGGCCAGGGGTCCCAGGGCAAGGGCTGGGGTCACTGCTCTGCTCTTTACTAGCTGGGAGACTGTGGGCTAATCAGTTTGCCTCCCTAATCCTGTTTCCTTATCCTTAAAATGAGGATAACAATGCCCACCTTGCAGGGTTGTTGTGAGGATCTTAGGAAAGTGTTTGCTAAAGGGCTTTGTAAACTGTAAAGCAAATGATCAAATCTGTAAAAAGTGTTACCAATATGCAGACCTGGGGTGCCTGTGGCTGCACCCCCACAGCACCCCCAACTCTCACACAGACCCCTCAGTTTTCTACGAGTTCTGGTGCCAATCTCACCCAAGTGAGCTGAGTTTGGTCCTTGTCAGAGTGTCTGCTGACCCTGATGAGGTTTGAGGAAAATCCCCCACTGGAAGAACTGTGGAAGTCACACTGAGTGACCCCAGGATCTTGGAGCACTTGGTAGAGAAGGTAGGATCAGGAGGAGACTGTGGACATTAGGAAGGGAAGATGCTGAAAGGTGCAGAGGAAAAAGTCACCAAGACCCCAGCACATGCAACTCAAAGAGGGTGAGAGTTTAGAGGTCCTTGAAGATCGGTTCATCAACAATGCCAGGGAGCAAGAAAGACAGAGGCACTGGGGTGGCCCAAGGTTAAGGAAGAAATACTCCAAAGACAGAACGGGGGTTGGGGTGGGAGAGGGGACAGACACATCAGGATGGCCCAGATTGAAGATGTGCTGAGGCTGCTGGGGGTTGCCGAAGACCATAAGCAAAGGTGTTCTCAGAAGCACTCACAAGAAGGCTGGCCACTGCCTGGTCGAGGGTGGGGGGTGTGGGGGTCTGTTCATGCCGCTATTACAGAAACACCGCAGATGGGTGGCTTATAAACAACATTTCTCTCTCACAGTTCTGGAGGCTGGGAAGCCCAAGATCACGGCACCGGCTGACTCAGTATTTAGTGAAGGCCCATTTCCTCATAGGTGGTGCCTTCTCGGAGCATCCTCACATGGTGGGAGGGCAGGGCAGCTCTGCTGGATCTCTTTTATAAGGACACTAATCCCGTTCAGGAGGGCTCTACTCTCATGACCTAATCACCTCCTAAAGACCCCACCTCCTAATACCATTGCCTTGGGAGTTAGGATTTCAATATCTGAGTTTGGGGGCGGGGGGAACACAAACATTCAGACCATAGTGTGGGGGATGCCACAAATGTAGCTACAAAGAGATGCAGCTCCCGTTGACTCCAGCTGTCCTCAAAAGGAGGTCACTTTAATAGGAAAGGGCAGCCTGTTACACTTCTCACTGTGTAACGGAGATGAAAGAAAGGATTACTCAAAGCAACATGAGTGCAATGAGAAGCCCGAAGGGACTGCACCTCAGCAACTCCTCTGTTAGAAGGAGAAAAGAGTACAGCCCCGATTCAGTTAGCTTCTGTTTTTTATTATAAAGACAAGGAAGTTTTGCAAGAAAAATCAGTTGATTCAATCATTTCAAAAGGACACAAAGGCATGAGCAGTGTGACAAAAGTTATCTATGGCTAAGTAGAGCTTAAACAATGGAAAATAGTAACATCAGTAAGATTAACAACTTGACATTCCAGAGTTCAATTTATGAAAAGCTAAGTTGGTCAAGCTGCAATCATTATCTAAAATATAGCCTCTCCTCAAATGATTTAAGCAAAAGTTACATTCTTATGATTAAATCTAAGTATAATTGTCTCTAAAGTTTCCACCAATAGACAGCTTGCCCTTAGCAAACACTTTTTCACAGTTTTCCTTTCAGCAGTTCTTAAAATTTCTTAACAGGATTGGTATGACAACCACTCGTTAGCTTTAAAATCATTAAAGTGTACAATCCCATACCTAAGTGGTGATTAGAGTTGATGAGACGAGCTATTGACACACTACCTGTGGGCTTTCCCCCCCTGGCCTGAGACTGTTGCCTCCTACATGCATTACCTAAAAACCCTATTCTAAAAATAAAATGAGAGTCAAGATTTTAACCCTCTACATGCCACATTGATGAAGTTTTGAGAGACCCAGTGTTCTGACCCTGAGTCCTCTCCAGGTTTTAGAGGTGGCTTATTCTGCACTGTGACAATACCAATATTGCTCTGAACTACATA